>NW_006399848.1:2183205-2188484 GCF_000299155.1 Elephantulus edwardii
GCTTCAGCTTGAACTTGCATATGAGTAGTTGGTAGTCTGTTCCACAATTAGCTCTGGGCCTAGTTTTCACAGCTGATATTGAGCTTTTCCTGTGGTTCCTTCCGCAGATGTAATCGATCTGATTCCTATGCATACCATCAGGTGAGATCCACATAAGGCCACCAGATTGCAGTAGTTATAGTATTTAGCTATGTGTTGTTCTGAAGTTTTATTTTGAAAGCATGAGAAACTTCTCTTTGTCTTGCTCATACCTTATTTGATTTGTCGTTGCACATGGGAGACATGTGACCCTCAGAATATCGTTGCTTCAAGGCACATACTCATTTTAAAGGAAAGCAATGACGTCAGGAGTAGATCACATGATGAGAGTGTCCTGGAATTTCCTTTATGGTAGTTAACGTACTCTGTTTACATTACCTTGTCTTTCACAATGGTAAATTAGTCTGCTGGTGAATAGACTTTCTGCTTGTGGAGTTGTGGCTGAACTAACTAGGCTAGATGCGTCACATAGTGACTAGCACAGTGGCTTGAGCATGCCAGAGATCGTGAAGGCCAGGAAAAGGTTCATATCTGTCATTCATAGAGTCACTATGAGTCATAGTCGACTAGATGGCACCTAACAACCACAAAAATAGCAGCAGACGTGTAGTTGCATTCTTTCTAGAGGTTCAAGGCAAGCAGAGCTTATATCTTATTTTCTTTAGGAATCTTTGGTTGTAGAATGTTTTCTTTTCTGAACAAGTTTTAAAGTCAGCAACCAAGACAGGTCTATATCTACTGACACATATTTTGGACCAAACGATACATTTATTTATGAAACAGATGTTTGGTAAGTACTGAGGATCTGCTATCCCTGTGCCAAGAGCTGTGATTCCGTGTTTTAAGATAATCATTTCTTTATATTGACTACTTCTGTGATTTTACAGAGTATTGAAGACAATATGTGCTCTTAACTGTTTACTTGTCCAAATTAGAGTTTCCTTCTCAGGATCATCTTTCACATGTGTGTTTTTTTTCTTTTGTTTTTAATTACCTTTAGTATCTTATTTCCTTTTATTTTACCCTCTTTCCCAACTTTCAGGCTCCAAGTACACTGATACTCTTTCTCCTTACCTAAAATCAAGACTTTAACAAAAAAAACAGAGTGAAGAAAAAGAAAAAAAATGTTCAAAATTAGGCCTCTTTTTCCAATTCCGATTTGTGGACAAAGTTTTGTTTATTCTGAGGACCTCTAATTAATCTGACATTTTCTCCCATCAAGTTTATTGAATGTTCTCAATTACCTTCTCAGTGAATTTTGATGGCTATTCTCAGATTCTCAATCTGATCCTGTTAAGACACATTCAATTATGGACCGTCTCATCCTTAAAATTTTCTTCTTCCTTAGCATCTTAGATGTGATGTCCTGATTTTCCACTGCTTTTGTTGTGAAGTGGGTTTTATTTTTTTCTATTCTTAAATGGATTCTGATGGTGCATTGCATTATGTGTAGGGCTTCTAACTGAAAGGTTGAGGATGGAACTCGCCAGTTTCCCTCATACAGATTTACAGCCTAAGAAAGTGAACAGAAGATCAGAGTAAACCCGATGGCAGTGGGCTTTGGTTCATTCCTAGATCAGAACTTTCTCTGAGGCTTTACTCCTGTCCTTTCTACTTCTCTGTAAAGCTGTGTCTAAGTGACCAGCATTAACTCTGAGTCCTGCTGAACTCCCATATCGGCAGCTCCAGTCTTTTCCTTCTTTCTGGATTTATAGACATTTCCACCTATGCTCTTTGTTGTTGTTGTTAAGTGCTATCACATAGAGTACAACTCATAGTGACCCTGTGAACAAAAGATCCAAACCCTGTTCTTTAACTGTCACCATTTCGCTAATGTTCATAGAGTTTCCAAAAACGTGTTGTTTAGGAAGTGGATGCCAATCCCATGTCCAATCCTGTCTCATTCTGGGAGTTCCACCCACCAAACATTGTCCACCATGTGTAATGATTATGACCTTTGAAACACTATGGCACAGTGTTTAGCATCACAGTAACCCCAGGTTACCTCACTACAGCAAACTGACCAGTGATATACCACTTATAAGAATGTTCTTCCCAAACACAATTAACACCAACCAGTTTAAACTTGATATTCAACTAAAGCAAGAGAGCCTACCCACCAGAATCCAACTGCTTCACACGGTAAGCCTCCAAACTGGAGACTTAGTCAGGATGCAACAAACTTTTAAATACAAAGCCCAACCCAATGAATCCTGATTGATTTAAACAAGAGACTTCAAGCCCACAGCTGCTTGTTAGCCAAATCCAGTTAATTCAGTCAGCTCACACACAATTGTGAATGAAATAAAAAAAAAAAAAATTACTGAACAGTTTACACCAGGCTTTCAACTAAAACAAGAGAACCAACCCACCAAACCCCAAGTTCACATATAAGCCTCCAAACTGTGCTCTATAGATAATGCATATTCCAGTCCTCCTCATATTTTATTTTAGTTACTGGTCTTATTCTTATAGTCACTTCCATCTAGGTCCTAGAATTAGAGAGTTGTCTTGGATTGCTCCTTCCTTCCACTGTCCTAAGTAGATAGCTAAGTGGTTACTAATTGCCATCTAGTCTTCCTTTTTTAGTGTCAGTGATATTATTTTTTATTTGTATTTGTTCAAGCTTTTCCTTGTTAAGAATCATTATCTTAGTTTGACCATTTTCCAATTGAATTATTTTATCTTTTGCCCCAACATACCCTCAAACCTATTTTATCTTGTACACCTCATTCATTTTTCCAAAGGACTGTTAAGAGAAGTATGAGCAAAAATTCATTCTAGTAAGTCCATTGTTCCTGTAACAAGCACACGCACACACTTTGAAACCAGGTGCTAAATCTAGCCCATCTGTTAGGCGACAGGAATAAGCAATCAAAAGAATGCGAAGGCCTCACCCACCTGGCTGAACCACAAACCATAATGGAATGCCCCTCCCTACCGTTCCCCTACCCTTCCCCCACCCCGAAGGGCCTGTTATAGAAACCCACCTGAATACACCCTCAGCGGGATTTCCTCAACTTCCTTGGCCTCCCTTTCCAGACCAAGGAACTTTGAGAGCTCCTTTAAGAAAGTTCCTTTTAAGCTTTCTTGCTGTCTGGTCCCTTTCTTGAGTCCGTGACCTTATGCCATCCCTCTGGTGGAGGAGATGGAAATGTTGAAAGGTTGCAGCTGTGAACAGCAACTATGGAAAACATCTTTCATTCCTTCCTCTTTCCTTGCCCACTGTAACCAAGTGAATCAGATAATATTAACTGGCATTGCACAGATTCTACAATATTAGTAATTAAGACTCTGGTTTTAAGTGATGGAAATCAACTCAGGCTAGATTAAAGACATTGAAATCTAGAGACAAGAATGCAGCTGGACTTCAAAGGACTGAAGAAGAGACTGCAAACCCACCAGGCACTTATTTGGAGTCAGCTTCCTGTTTCTCTTTGTGGTTCTGCTTTATCCTGCTCTCTAAAGTCTGTCTTTTCTAACTTTTTGTCTCAGGGTAGATTGTGACCACTTATAACTCTTGAATTTATGTATCTTATGTCCTAGAACATATAAAGATAGATCTCTGTGGTTTGATGCCCATTCCTCAAATCTTCCTTCAGAAAATAACATTTTCCAACCTGTTTGAGGTAACTGTAGTGTGAGTGAAGTTGTTACGGCTTCACATAGCTGGACATCCCTGCAAAGAGGTGGGGGATGGCAGCTCTTAGGGAAGAGGAAGGAGGCTGATGATTCATGAACTAAAAGGAATTTCCAAAATGTGTGCACAGTACCTAACTTCCTCCTAGGATTAGATCTGGGACTCAGTAGTAAACAGAGAGGAGCTGGCACACTTACTTATAACATGTGATCTGGGGCAGGCCACTAAACTACTCAAGGTGACAGCAGGAATTTCCTTTAAATTACTATGTAAATCAGAACTATATGCTCACTGGAGGCAAGGATTCTGAAGCTTCATCTGACGTACTTGGGACATGTTGCAAGGAGGGACCAGTCCTTGGAAAAGGACGTCATGCTGGGGAGGGTGGAAGGACAGTGCAGGAGAGGAAGACCCTCAATGAGATGGTTTGATTCAGTGGCTTGCGGGGTGTGTGTGTGTTTGGGAGGTGGTAATAGGGGTAGGTGTGTTGCAGACAATAAGATTTGCACAAGTTAGAGCAGAGTTTAGGGCTGTTGTACAAAGGATTGCTATGAATAGCAGGCAACGTGATGGCACATAACAATACATGATCGATTAACTTGTTATTGATATATTTTGTCACTATGGCAAGACATATAACAAGAACCTGGGAAAGGTAGGGTATTTATCCATTCTATTTTTGGCCAGTTGGGGGATGTAGTCACAAGAGTTTGAAGGGCCTGGAGCTATTTGTATTCTTTCAGTACTCCCCCCCTCCCTTTTTTTTTTTTAATCTCCTGCGGTAGGTCATAAAACAATGTCTAGGGGTAAACATTAATCAGATTATTTACTCTTTCCTGGAACACACAAACATATTTGGGTAAGGTCATATTTGACATAAGCACAATGAAGTGTTCTTTATTTTTTTATTTTTTAAAATACTAGTTTATTTACAAATTTCAAATGCATTGTTTTTCACACCAGATCCTTCCCATTTTCCTTACACCTCCCCACCCACCAAACTGTGGGAGCCCATGATTAATCCTTCCTTGCTGCACATCTCCACCCCTCTGCTTCCACACTCCCCCCTCCCCAGATCCTTATACTTATTCTACAATAATGGTTTTATACAGAATTTGTCCATGTGGAACTGAGTTCGTTCACTCAGCATAATGCTCTCCAGTTCCTCCCAAGGTAGATAATAATTTACAAAATCATATTCCCTCATGCTGCATAGTATTCCATTGTGTACATGTACCATGATTTCTCAATTCATTTGATTATGGTTGGATATCTGGGCTGTTTCCATGTTATTGCAGTAGTGAATAATGCTGCTATGAACATTGGTATACAAGTGTCTGTTTGTGTCTCAGTTTTCATTTTCTCAGGATATATTCCAGGCAGTGGAATTTGTGGGTCTTACTGAATTTCTATGTTCAGCTTTTTGAGGAAGCACCAAGCTGCCTTTAAGAGCTGTTGTACAAGGGGAGCTCTGGTGGTTTCGTGGTAAGGAGCTGCAACTACAATCCCAGAGGCTCACAGTTCGAATCCACCAGATGCTTTGCCGGGAAAGGAGGGACAATCTCCTCCTGTACCAGTCAGATCTGATTTGACGGTACAC
>NW_006399848.1:2188842-2218946 GCF_000299155.1 Elephantulus edwardii
GGATTCCTGTGCTAACCATAATACTCAATCATATATCACATCTAATCTGTTCTTTCCCTCATCTGTTTCAATACAATATACATAATTTATCCCGTTTTTTTCTGTCATACCCCAACCCTGATGTGTTCTTTAATTCCCATCTTTTTCCGACATTAATCACAATCTGTATGGTCCATATGACCAAAAACCTTTGCAGAGTCAAAACCCAGGCAAACATTTTTTGTTATTCTTTGCTTTCAGCCACTGTCTATCTGATATTAGTGGTGACAGCTCTTATTTGATATCCTTGTCTAAATCTGGCTTGAGTTTCTAGTAGTTCCCTTCCCTGTGAATGTACTTCACTTGCTATCCTTTTTCCCCCCTTCTATCGTAACAGAATTAGTTTATCAATTATTTGTTACAATATTGCAGGCTTAGCTGCTTAATCACTTAAGAATAAAAGGAAAAAAGAAAGCAAGAATGTCTTTTCAGAGTCAAGCATTTATGTCTACATCAAGGGAATGTAAGAAGATATTTCAGAGGAGGATTGATTTTATATCTTTAAGATTTGACTATGCATAATAAAGGACTGTAGCTTTCAATATTACGGATTAAAGCTCAACATCAAGGAAACAAAGATTCTCACCACTGAGCCAATTGACAGCATCATGATGGATGGTGAAGAGATTGAGATTGTTAACAGCGTTAGTTTGCTTGATTCCACAATCAACACTCCATGATCAGCAGCCAGGAAATCAAGAGACAAATTGCATTGGGAAATTCAGCTGTGAGGGACCTCTCCAGAATACTGAAGAGCAGCAATATCAGTCTGGAGACCAAGCTGTGCCTGATCGAGGCCATAGTCTTCATAATTGCTTGCTATGTGTCAGAGAGCCGGGCAATAACTAGGGATGATAGAGAATTTATACCTTTGAGCTGTGGTGCTGGTGAAGAGTGTTGAATATACCATGGAGTAACAGAAAACAAATAGGTTCATCCTAGAGAGGATGAAGCCAGCCTGCGCCTTGAAGGCAAGAATTCTGAGGTTTCATCTGACATACTTTGGGCATGTTGCAAGGCAGGATCAGTCCTTGGAGAGGGACATCACGCTTGGAAAGGTGAAGGGACAGAGAAAGAGGGAGATTATTGATAAGATGGATTGAGTGACTGGGGTAAGAAGGTTAGATATGTTGGAAACAGTAAAGTTGGCACAGGATAGAGCAAGTTTCAGGGCTGTTGTACGTAGTGCCACTATGAGTTGCAAGAAACTCGATGGCACATAACAACAGCAACAATAAAAGACCTGGCAAATCATAATAAAATATAATTTTTAAAACTTTGACTATAATTTGACTAGAGATAATAATTTCATGAAGATGTGTAAATTGTTATCGTGTACCATGGAATCAGAACGGACCCACAGATGACCAGGCAACATTCACATGGGAGGAGATAGTTCATCCTTCTTCCTTGAATCAGCTGACTCATTTGAACCATTTACCTTTGGGATGGCATCATAGATTCTTATCACTAGGCTACCAGAGCTCCCTGGGGATGATAATCAGCTCTGGAAGTATTGAAAAAATCTTTCAGAGACACGAAGTAGCATGTAGTGAAGGAGAAAATATTAATAAAAAATAGTGTTAAGAGAAAATTTCAAACAGGTTCATGGCCAGCCATTTAAAAATAATCATCAGCAAGCACTGGTGATCTAGTGGTAAGCAGCTGTGCTGAAATCCCAAAAGCACATGGTTCAAATCCACCAGCTGCTCCATGGGAGAAGGATGGACAATATCCTCCCAGGAAATTAACTCCCTCTGAAAACCCAACAGAGGATTAGCTATGAGTCAGTCAGTTACGACTCAATATTACACAAGTGCTACTGGAGTGAGATGGTATCTCATAAGGGAGCTCTGGTGGCCTAGTGGCAAGAAGCTACACTGCAATCCCAAAAGCACATGGTTTGAATCCACCAGATAGATGCTCTGCTGGAGAAGGGGGGGCAATTTCCTCCTGTTCCAGTTGGATCCAATTTGACAGTACACAGAGAAAAAAAAAATAATCAGCAAGACTTTTAATGATATTGTTTAATAATATTTTCTTTCTATTGGATTTCTATTTCATTTTCTTTGAAATAGACACATGTGTGGGCCTCTTTCAGTTGGTTGGGCCAAGTAACTGTCTTCTGTATTTCTTGGCATAGATCAGTGAGCTTGGTCAGTGCTACATTAATTTATTGAAACATCTCAGTTGATATTTTGTCAATTCCTGCAGCCTTGTTTTTCCACTAACGTCCTCAAGATGGCTTGGACTTCTTCCTTCAACATCATCATTTCTTTTTTTTTTTTTTTAATTTTTGTGTGAGTGTACCGTCAAATCAGATCTGACTGGTACAGGAGGAGATTGTTCCTCCTTTTCCCGGCAGAGCATCTGGTGGATTCGAACCGTGTGCCTCTGGGATTGTAGTTGCAGCTCCTTGCCACTAGGCCACCAGAGCTCCCCTATATATATACTACCTCCTAAAATTTCTAGTGACACTGTGTATTCTTGCCATGATGCTTCCTGTGACTTCGGTACCTTGCCCATATTGTTGCTGTAGGTGCTGTAAGTCAAATATGACTCAAAGAGACCCTATCAGAACAGCTGATCTGAATTCTGTCCTATCCTGTGATGTTGTCATCTCTGAAACACTTGAGTGTACTGCTGCGGTCAGTGTCAATTCATATCATTGAAAGTATTCATCTTTTTTTATTGGCTTTTCACCTTTCCAAGGATTATGCTTGTTTCTATGGAATAGCTGATCTAGCAACATATGCCCAAAGTATGTGAGATGCAGCTTCACCATCCTTGTCTCCAAAGAGACATATCTGATTATTCCTTTGACTAGAGACTTTTGTCTATGCTGTTGTTTTTGTTTGATGGTATAGACTGTGACTCATAGCAACTCTATATACAATAGACCTATCCTGTGCCGTCCTCATCATCTCTAATTCACTTGAGCCCATTGTTGCAGTCACTGTGTCAGTCTATCTCTTAAAGGGTCTTCCTGTCTTTCACTGACCCTCCACTTTTCTAAGCACAATGTCTCTTTCCAAGGAATAGCCTCTGCTGGCTTCACAGTCAACCCTGTTGGTACCAGCAGCCAGGAAATCAAGAGAAAAATTGCACTGGGAAAGTCAGCTGTGAGAGACCTCTCAAGAGTACTGAAGAGCAACGATGTCATGCTGGAGACTAAGGTGCACCTGATCTGGGCTATAGTCCTCGCAATTACGTGCTATGCATCAGAGAGTTGGACAGTGACTAGGGAGGATAGAAAGAGAATTGATGACTTGCTAGGAGAACAAACAGGTTTGTCCCGGAGAGGGTGAAGCCAGAATATTACTTGGAGTCAAAGATTCTGAAGCTTTGTCTGACATACTTTGGGCATGTTGCAAGGAGGGACCAATCCTTGGAGAGGGACATCATGTTTGGGAGGGTGGAGGGATGGCACAGGAGAGGAAGACCCTTGATGAGATGGATTAATTCTGTGATTGGGGTGGTGGGAATGACTATGTCGGAGATGGTGAGGTTGGCACTGGGTAGAGCAGCGTTTAGGGCTCTTGTACATAGGGTCGCTATGAGTCACAAGCGACTCGACGACCCGTAATAACAGCAACATGCCTAGAGTATGAGAGATGAAGCTTCACCATCCTTACCTCCAAGGAGCACTAAATCTTGCCCATATAATCCTTCCTTGTTGCATTTTGAAGATGGAGTTTTTTTCTTAAGTGCTTGCAACTTGAAAAATGTCAGTTCTTCTCTTTTGGTTTTCTAACTCCTGATCCTTGCTCATATCCTTCTAACACTTTACTTCATCTTCTTGAGACATTAGAATTTTTTAAAGACATTCTTTTTCTTCTTAATTTTTTTCCATTAACTATAGCTATATTCAATGCTTCTGGAAACTATGAACTCTGATAAATGTCGATAGTTGTAGAGGGGCTTCAGGCCTCTTGTTCATAGGGTGGCTATGAGTTGTGCTCAACTCAAAGGCAATCAACAACAGCAACAACAGCTATATTCAAGAATAAATTTCAGAGTCCCTTCTGACATTCATATTGGTCTGTTCTGCTTGCCCCTCCTGTCTTATTGGTGATATTTTGCTTTCTTCATGTATAAAGTCCAGATGTCATCCCATAATATGTGTTTTGACCATTAATGCTCATTGCATGAAATCTATTTTTGATATCTCTAAATTCAGGTGGAATATACTCAGTGTTGTATTTTTACTTTTATGGACCTATTTTAATTTTTTTCACTGCTTCTTGAACTTGCCTATGAGCAACTGATGATCTGATCTGCAGCCCGTTTCTGGTCTGGTTCTGACTGATAATGTTGGGCTTCACTATTATGTATTTCACAGAGGATTTGATTCTTGTGGATTCCATCTGGTGTAATCCTTGTGTATAATTGCCATTTATGTAGTTAAAAAAGCGTATTTCTAAGGAATAGGTAGGTCCTAGATCTTAAATAATTCTATCATGTGATCCCCATTGTCATTTGTATCACCAGGAATTTTGAGTTTATTGAAAGAAAGGACTGTATTTTACTATTTTTATGTTTTTCATGGCAGCAGCACAGAGTTTCATTTAGAAGTACATCACATTTTTAATTAATAAATGAATATTATAATTTAAAACATGATTATCTACGTAGTTTGTCTTCTTTTCCTAATTTCTGGAATTTCCTACTTGTGTTTAATAAAGTTTGACTATTTTATCACCTTCTGTGTTTGCCATTTCACTCCAATGTCCTTAGTAGCCCTTTGGACATAATACTATAAGTATAATTTTTACTATGTCATAATAATATATGCAGTCTTCAGTGTACATCTCAACATCAAGAAAACAAAGATCCTCACCACTGGGCCAGTAGTCAGCATCATGATAGTTGGGGCAATGATTGAAGTTGTTAATGATTTCATCTTGCTTAGATCAACAATCAACACTCTTGTCACCAACAGTCAGGAAGTCAAAAGATGAATTGCACTGGGAAAATCTGCTGTCAAGGACCTCTCCAGAGTGCTAAAGAGCAATGGTGTCAGTCTACAGAGTAAGGTGCACCTAATCCATATGATTACTTGCTACATAATAGAGAGCTGGAAATGACTAAGGATGACAGAAGAATTGATGCGTTTGAGTTGTGGTTCTGGAGAAGAGTTGAACATACCGTGGACTGTCAAGACAATGGAAAGATCTGTCCTGGATAGAGGGTGAAACCAGGTTACATCTTGTAGGCAAGAATTTTGAAATTCAGTCTCACATACTTTGGGCTTGTTGTCAGGAGGAATAAGTCCTTTGAGAAGGACATCATGCTTGGAAGGGTGGAGGGTTAGTGCAGGAGAAGAAGACCCTGGATGAGTTAGATTAGAACAGTGACTCTGGCAATGAGGTCATATGTGTCGGACGTGATAAAGTTGGCCAGGATTGGGGGAAGTGGGGAAGTTCCTTGTCAAATAATAATAATAATAATAATAATAATAATAATAATGTTGTTGTTATGATGTGCCGTCGAGTCGTTTGTGACTCATAGCGACCCTATGCACAACAGCCCTAAACCCTGCTCTATCCTGCGCCAACTGCACCGCCTCTGACACACCCATCCCGATTACCCCAGTCACCGAATCAATCCATCTCATAGAGGGTCTTCCCCTCCTGCGCTGTCCCTTCACCCTCCCAAGCATGATGTCCCTCTCCAAGGACCCGTCCCTCCTGGCAACATGTCCAAAGTATGTCAGACGAAGCCCCAGAATCCTTGCCTCCAAGGAGTAGCTTGGTTTAATCCTCTCCAAGATGAATCTGTTTGTTTTCCTGGCAGTCCATGGTACATTCAGTACTCTTCTCCAGCACCACAGCTCAAAAGCATCCACTCTCCTTCTGTCCTCCCTAGTCATTGTCCAACTCTCTGATGCATAACAAGCGATTGCAAATACCATGGCCTGTATCAGGCGCACCTTAGTCTCCAGAGAGACACTGTTGCTCCTGAGTACTTTAGAGAGGTCCCTAACAGCAGACTTTCCCATCACGATACGCTTTTTGATTTCCTGACTGCTGGTGCCAAGAGTGTTGACTGTGGAGCTGAGCAAACTGAAGCTGTGAACACTTTCAATCTCTTCGTCATCCATCCTGACGCTGCCAATTGGTCCAGTGGTGAGAATCTTTGTCTTCTTGACATTGAGCCTCAGTCCATACTGAAGGCTGCAGTCCTTGACCCTTCGCAGCAAGTGCATGAGGTCCTCCTCAGTTTCAGCAAGCAGGGTTGTGTCATCTGCATAACGGAGATTGTTAATAGATCTTCCACCAATCCTGATGCCACAATTTTCCTCATAGAGCCCAGCCTCTCGGATAATCTGCTCTGCATACAGATTGAAAAGGTATGGAGACAGGATGCATCCCCAGCGTACACCCTTCCCAATTTTGAACCATGCAGTGTTGCCCTGCTCTGTTCTGACTACTGCCTCTTG
This sequence comes from Elephantulus edwardii, assembly GCF_000299155.1. Lineage (NCBI taxonomy): Eukaryota > Metazoa > Chordata > Mammalia > Macroscelidea > Macroscelididae > Elephantulus > Elephantulus edwardii. Next base: position 2,195,324 of record NW_006399848.1, read on the forward strand.
GTCCAAGTATAGGTTTCGCATTAGCACAATTAAATGTTCTGGGATTCCCATTCTTCTCAGAGTCAGTCACAGTTTGTTATGATCCATAGTCAAATGCCTTTGCATAATCAATGAAACACAGATAGACATTCTTCTGGTATTCTCTGCTTTCAGCCAAGATCCATCTAACATCAGCAACAATATCCCTAGTAGCACGACTAATAATAATAATAATAATAATAATAATAATAACAACAACAACAACAACAAATGCTCCATAACACTGTAAATTTATCTGAGGCTTTAATAATAATTTATTCCTTTTTGTTGTTTAAGTTTCATAAATCAGAGCTGACTTAATGATACCTAACAATAAGAACATCGTACTGAAGAGCAACATGTATGCTGTTAGATGCTTTAGAGTTCACTATGACTCCTAGCAACAGTGTGATCAACAAATTGGAACTTTGCCCTATCTTAAACCATCATTGGATATGTGCCATGTTCAAACTCATTGTTGCAATCACTGTGTTAATCATCTCATTGAGGGTCTTCTCCTACACTGACCCTTTACCTTTTCCAGAATGATATCTTTTTCTAAGGACTGTCCCCTCCTTGTAATCTACCCCAAATGTGTGAAACATTTCACCATCCTTTCTTCCTAGGCATACTCTGGCTGCATTTCCTCCAAACCAGATTTATTTGTTTTTTGGCAGTCTGTGGTATATTTAGTAACCTTTGTTAACATCATGATTCAAAGGGATCATTTCCTTGGTTATTTTATTCATTGCCCAAATTTTAGATGCATACAAACATCTGAGAAAGCAACATAGTAGGTAGAAATATGTGTTTCAATGAAGACTTCCTGCATTGAATCTTGGGTGTTTACCAGTTGCCTGATCTGGCTCACATTACTTGATTTCTCTGTATCTCAGCCTCTTTGTTTATAAAAAGAAAAAATTATAATAATGACATGATAGAGTTTTATGTATTAAGTTAAATAATATTTGAAAGGTTCTGGGAGTGATATGACTTTTGGTAGGTTCTCAGTGAGCTTTAGCTATAATTCTAGGGAAAATGTTTCCATTTGTAACTACTAAATGACTATAAAGGATTAAGTAGAATATTTCCCGTTTTAATAATTACTTGTTCTTACCTTTTGTAACTGCTTATATTTTTCCTTCTTGTCTTTAATTTTAAAAACTAATTTCCTTTCTTCTTTCATTGAGTTGAGTAATAGGAGATGTCAGTGTTAGAATGCTAAGATTAGGATTGAGCATTACAAAAAAGGTAAGTTCTTAAAAATCACCAGAATACATCAGAGTAGCCTGCAGTAGTAAGAAAAGTTTGATATGAGTGAGCCATTTGAACAGCTCTCCTACAAAGTTGCAGGAATGTTTTTGTCCTGGAGCCAGAGAACCGACTCACAGTGGGTTTTCAGAGACTGTAATCACTCAATCTAGAGAGTAAGGTGCTCCTGATCCAGGCCATAGTCTTCACAATTGCTTACTATGTATCAAAGAGCTGGATAATGACTAGGAACAATAGAAACAGAATTGATGCCTTTGAGCAGTGGTGTTGGAGAATAGTTGAATATACTGTGGACTGTCAGGAGAACAACCAGGTTTGTCCTGGAGAGGGTGAGACCAGGCTGCTCCTTAGAGGCAAGGATTCTGAAGCTTCGTCTGACATACTCGGGGCATGTTGCAAAGAGTGACCAGTCTTTGGAGAGGGACATCATGCTTGGAAGGGTGAAGGGATAGTGCAAGAGAAGAAGACCCCAGATGAGATGGATTGACTCAGTGACTGGAGTAATGAGGGTAGGTGTGTCAGAGACAGTAACATTGGCACAAAATAGAGCAGGTATCAAGGCTATTGTACATGGGGTCGCTATGCAAGCTACTTGATGACACATAACAACAACAACAATCACAGAGGAGGAGATTGCACATCTTTCTTCTGCAGAACAGCTGGTGGTGAATTCAAACTGTGCCCTTTGAGGTTAGCAGCCCAACTCCCTACCAAGTAGGCCTCTAGGGAGTATAAAAAAAAACCAGAATGTGAGTTGGTTCATATATGCAATGCTTTTGCTATCAGTTACACTAGTTAGCTATTTAATTGTTCTTTTAAAATGCAAATGTAATTACATTAACACACTGGCTGAGCCCTACTTCCTTGTTTAAAAAGTTATTTAGGGTCTGAGGTCGGTATTTCCTTATTTGTCAACATACTGTCTAAAGCTAGTTTAATTTGGAATTCATTTCTCTCTGTGTAAAGAAGAAAGGTACATACCTGAGAATACTGTGTAGTAGTAATTGAACAAGTTAATTTTTGGTTCACTTTGTCTCACATTGGGCATTGTGTTAGAAAAGGCTATTCCTTGGAAAGGAACATTGTGGTAGAGGTCAGTGTCAATGAAATGGATCGATACAGTGACTTCAGCAACGGACTCAAGTGTGTGAGCGGTGATGAGGATGCCACAGGATATGACAAGTTTGAGACGTGTTGTTCACAGGGTCACCGTGAGTCACACCCTGAAGACACCTAAGAGCAACAATATTGGCGGTTAGACATGTGTAACTCGTAGGCAGCTGCTTAGTCGAATCCTAGAGAGTGACTTTTTTCTTCTTTTACTCAAGAAACTGTGACTTGTTTCTGCTTAGAACTTCATTTTGGTAAAGGAACCTTGGTGGTGCAATGCTAAGCATTTCACTGATGAATACTAGTGCTTTAAATGGACCAACTGCTCCTGGGAGCAGGAGGAAGATGTGCCAGCCTGATTCTGAAGATTGTCAACCTTGGATACCTATGAGGCAGTTTTACTCTGTCCTCGATCATCTTAGGGAGTTGAAATGGACCTGAAGGCAAGAGGTTTGGCTTGATCATTTTAGTAACAGATTAGTACAGATTCACAAAGTGTGTTTTACTTAATGTCTTTAGCTTAACAGAATTTGTTAACTGAAAAATAGCCCTTTGCATATTTTTGTTTGTTTGTTGTTATGGGCTGTTGAGTCACAAGGGACTCCTAGTGACCCTATGTACAACAGCCCTGGAACCTGCTCTATCCTGTGCCAACTTTACTGTCTCTGACACACCTACCCTCATTATCCTAGTTACTGTATCAATTCATGTCATCCATGATCTCCCCCTCTTTCTCTGTCCCTCTGCCTTTCTAAGCAGGATATCTCTCTTCAAGGACCACTTGGTCCCACCTTGTAACATGCCCAGAGTATGCCAGATGAAGCCTCAGAATCCTTGCCTCCAAGGAGCAGCCTGGTTTAACTCTCTCTAGGACGAACCTGTTTGTTTTCCTGACAGTCCATGGTATATTCAATACTCTTCTCCAGCACCACAGCTCAAAGGCATCAATTCTCTTTCTATCATCCCTCGTCATTGTCCACTTATTAGATGCATAGCAAGCAATTGTGAAAACTACGGCTTGGATTGGGCACATGCTAGTCTCCAGACTGACATCATTGCTCTTCAGTATTCTGGAGAGGTCCCTGACAGCAATTCGGCTCTTGATTTCCTGGCTGTTGGTACCAAGAGTGTTAATTGTGGGGCCAAGCAAACTAAAGCTGTTAATAATCTCAATCTCTTCACCATCTATCATAAAGCTGCCAATCACCCCAGTGGTGAGAACCTTTGGTTTCTTGATGTTGAGCTTCAATCCATATTGAAGACTTCAGTCCTTGATCTTCTGCTGCAAGCACTTTGTATAGTCAATCTTAAATTTTATGTATGTTCCTTTGTCCCATAAGTAATAATGTCTTTCTTACCTAATACATTATTTTGAGAAGCTAATGTGGGCAGGTGCTCATAAAGGTGGCTCTCATATGACTATGTTTGAATGAGGTAGATTTCTAACCTGGAATTAAAATTGAAATGTTAAATACATCCATTATTCAAGTACTGTGGGGAGGGAGAAGCCTAATGTTAACATATTTTTAAGATGAATCTTACATGAAGTAACTTCTCTCTTAATAAGTGGAGTATTTGGTTTGAGTAATAAGATGGACATAAGAAAGAAGCGCCCAGGCTACAGTAATTGGAAGTTACAACAAAGCTGTACATAGATGACTAGAAATAGATTCTGATGACACATTAAGCACAGAGGTGAAGCTTCAGTGGCTTTGAAGGCTATCACAACTCAAAAGAAGGAAAGCTACTTATTCACAACATTTTTTTTATTAAGGATGCTGGACGGATGCCTTGCAAGGTCAATGAGAAATACGTGTTAAATGAACTGCTCCCTGATTTTCTTCAAGGTCTTGTTTAAAAACTACGGCTCATTTAATAAAGGCACCCAAATAAAATAGCCTTGTTTTTCTTTAGTCTTCAAGGTGTAGCCAAGCAGAAATTGTTAAGCAAGTTCTTCATTTTCTTATTTTCTAGAATGGCATATTTATATTATCTTTAAAGATCTGTTTACAATTTTTGACTGCTTTATTTGGGTAAATCAGTAGGTTTCTGACACAAAACTTGAGTTAATAAGTCAGTAAAAATATCAAATATGTTTATGGATAAATATTTACTATGGAGAAATTTTTCATTGGTAAGGGTTATGAGAAACATGGAGAAATCTCAGTCGGTAAAAACTTAGCAGTTGTATTTCTCTTTCTCCTGGCTATTTCTCACAACCATAAAAATGAACCAGTGATTATAAATGATATTTAAATTCAAATATCTAAATAAATAGCTAAAGTTTTCTTGATTAACAAACTATAAAATGTTACTTACACCTGTCATTTTATTTTAAACATAATTTTTTTGTTTTTATATTATTTGTTTTGCTGTGAGTAAGGAAGAAGTAGGAGAAATAAAAGTTTACTAGTGTAATAACAATTAGAAAGAACTTTTTTTATTTTTTTTTAACATCAACTTGTTTCTTCTGACAGGGTACAAGACAAACACTTGGTTTTCCTGAGTTTTAAAAGGACATTTCCTTTGCCCCACTTGAATGATCAATAAAGATATATGTCCAATTGGCAAAGCGAAAAGTGGATATAGAAATAACTTTTAATTAATAGTGTTTTGTGAGGTAACCACACTTTCATATTTTTAGTTCATTCTCCCAAGTGTGACAGATAATCAAGGAGTAGAGTTACTTCAGGGAATGCAAAAAATATTTGTGGAGTTTATCTTCCAATATGGCTTTCCTAACCATCTCAATCTGACTTGACTGTGTGGATGGGTGAGAATATATATGAATTGGACATGTTAGGGGATTTTCTGTCTCACCATTTCACAAGGGAATTGGCCAGTCTCAACAGTTTACTAGAGGATTGACTAGTTTCACCAATAAACTGAGCAAGCTAGAGTGAGAGCCAGACAGATCTTCCTCGACTATTGAAAAAGAAGCAAGACAATGTAGGATACTCTTCTTGTTTCAGTGACACCTATAGCAGCAACAGCCATGGCCAAACTGAAGACCTGACATGAGATGAGACCTTGAGATGGGAAGAGTCAATATTGGCAGGACTAAGAACTTTGTTGGACAACTTGGGGTGGAAAAACAATATTGACAGGACTGAAAACTTGGGAACATTGGCCTAAAGCTGGGAAGCTTGACCCTGAAGAATAGGATTAGAGGGGAATTTCTTCAACATAGTAAAAAGTATCTATGAAAACCCAAGAGCCAACATTGTTCTTAATGGAGAGAGGTTGAAGGCATTCCCTTTAAGAACAGGAACTAGGCAAGGATGCCCACTATCACCTCTTTTATTCAATATTGTTTTGGAAGTCTTAGCAATAGCAATAAGACAAGAGAAGGGAATAAAAGGTATCCAAATAGGCAACGACGAGGTAAAATTATCCCTCTATGCTGATGACATGATAGTATACTTAGAAAACCCTAAAGACTCAGCAAGAAAACTATTGGACGTAGTTGACCAATTCAGCAAAGTAGCAGGATACAAGATCAACATACAAAAATCAGTTGGCTTTCTCTACAGTGACAAAAAGAATGCAGAGCCAGAACTAAGAGAAACAATACCTTTCATAATAGCTAATCACAAGATTAAATACTTGGGAATAAATTTAACCAGAAGTACAAAGGACCTTTTCCAAGAAAATTACAAAACATTACTACAAGAAACAAAAAGAGATCTTGAAAAGTGGAAGAATATCCCTTGCTCATGGATAGGAAGACTCAATGTTGTGAAAATGGCAATACTACCAAAAGCAATTTACACATTTAATGCAATCCCAATACAAAGTTCCTGTGAGCACATTTTGAGAATTGTTTAGACTGTTTTCTGCTATTAATCCATATTATAACCCTTTGACTTCCCTAACATAGCTTTGTGTGCTCTGTGAGGTATAGCATCAGATTTTTAACCTCACAAAGCATTAAAATTGGTGATAAAGCGAGTAGAAGGAGATATGGGAAGCATGGGGGACATGCCTAATCTCATCAGAATTGGTTTTGTGTTAATGATGCTGTTGATGAGGACAGTTCCCCTTTGTGATGTTGGTAAAGGTCAGATATAGCCATCTCTACATGACCCTTGCTCTTTTAACAACATTTTTGTTGTCGATTGCCTTTGACTCATAGCGACCCTATGAACAAAAGGCCTGAAGCCCCTCTACAGCTATTGATATTTATCAAAGTTCATAGAGTTTCTGGAGGCATGATATCATAATATGGGTTAATCATAAAATTAATGATATAGCATTAGTGTAGGAAGGAAAAAAGATGAAAAAGCAAGTGAATTATTTTACATGTAACATTTGTGTAAAAATATATTCAATTTGGCCTGGCATTTGATGTTCCCTAAAATATTCTGATTTTACTTCTTGTTATTTGCTTATAAATTAGATGTTGTTCTGTATACTATTTTGGTCAACATTTAAGAAAGAGCAGGAGTCAGAATTTCTATTTCAAGGCTACAGAGAGCCTCTTCATGGTCCTCCAGAGGTTTAGATGACCTCTTCTTGCCACAACCTCATGTTTCCCACGTCCACCACAAACTAACCATAGGTCATGGAGAGGCTTTTATTTTTCCAAACAGAAGCATTTATTGTCCATGCCCTCTATGATTACAAACATACTAAGAAGAGTGATTACTTAACAATATCATTGGACATCAGGATATTCTAATATGGTTGAGAATCTGTGAGAGGGTATGGAAAAGTCTCTTGTTTCCCTTTGTGCTAAGTAGTAGCTTGGTACAGATCAGGGCTGGACTGAAGAGTGGGCAGAAGTAGAAAGTGCACATAATCCTCATGTAATTATCTTACTGTACAGACTGTTGTCTGTTATTTTCCAACAGCAGATCATGAAAAATTAATGAGGTGAAATTTATAGTTGTGATTATCAAATTCTTAATAAACTAAAATAAGAGAGTAGGGAAATATCAGAATAAGTATTTGTGTTTCTGAATGTGGAGATGGGTATGTAAATGTGTGTTTCTGTGCAGTAAAACATTTATCACCACTAAGTCCACAGAATTCAAAGCTGCAGGATTTTCATTTTTATGGACCGCTGGTTGTATAGTAGTCAGCATTGGGTGTTAACTGTAAGGCTGCTTGTTTGAATCTGCCTGTCACTCCACAGGAGTAGGATGAGGCTGTTAGCTTCTGTAAAGATTTACACCCTTGAAATGTTAAGGAGCTCTTCTACTTTCCTATAGGGTTGCTATGAATGGGAACTGAATTGGTGGTAGTAGTTTGGAATTTGGGGCTTTTTAATGTTATGGTTTGTTTTTAAATTTTAGTGTCCTCAAGGAATTAGTTAACTAACTACTAAGTAAAATTGGAGGCCTGGTGGGAGAGTGTTTTTCATACTGAGCTGCTAACTGAAAGGTTAGTAGCTGAAATCCACCAGCATTTCTGAGGAAAGATGAGGCAGTCTCCTCATATAAAGATTCACAGCCTCGGGAACTTGATGGAGACTCTCTATAAGTCAGAGACCACTCAGGGATGGTGTGTGGATGGCAAAATGGGGGAACAGTCAACTCTAGCTGAAACACTGGCAAGTTAAACCCACCCTCAGGTGCTTCTGAAGAAAGGTTGGCCAAGCTACCTACTTCTAAAAGATCAACCATGAAATCCTTGTGGAGACTTGTTGCAGTCTAGCGTATATGAGATTCAGCTCAGGCAACTGGTTTGGTTTGGTTGTAATTAAAGAGTATCTGTAAACTTTTCCAGGTTACTTTTATTTTAAAATTATTCCTTTAACTCAAGCCAATAGAACACTATTTAGTATGTGTAAATAATAATTTACTACCAAAAATAACTAACATCACCTTGTACAGTACTGTTCAAAGTTCTACTTGTGTTAAATTTCACTACAATTCTCTGAAGAAAACATTATGACCCTCATTTTTCCAAGTGAAACAGTTGAAACCCTAATGGCTGAGTAACGGTGAAGTTCCTATGGTGTGTCTGAGCCAGCATACCATTGAAAACAGCCTGCTTCAGAATCCAGGATCTCTGTGTTATACCACATTGCATTTCATTAACCAAAAGTAATTGTGAAATGAAAATGATCAATTTCTAGTATTATAATTTGGATTTTCTTTGAATAACACCAGGTTCTAAGTGTTTTTATCACTATCCTTATACGAGGGAGCTCTGGTGGCTTAATGGCAAGGAGTTGCACTGCCACCCCAAAGAAAAACAGTTTGAATCCACAAGCTGCTCCGTGGGAGAAAGATGGGCAGTCTCCTCCAGTGAGATTTACTGCCTCTAAAAACCCACTAGAGAGTCAGCTATGAGTCATTTCCTACAAAAGGGGATGTTAAAACATCTTCTATGATAATTCTGTTTCTGAACATATTTCTCAACGATGTGGCCCTTTCATTGGTATGTTGCAGTGATGCAATGTGACACTGTCTAACGCAAGACATCCCTTTCCTGCATGAAGAGCAAAAGTGAACCAGTGAACACTGTTGTTGTTGTGTACGGTTGAGTTGAACTGATTTATAGCTGATGCTCAGTGGTTTATCAGAGGCAGTAAATCACAAAGCAGGAGATTGTCCATCCTTGGATTTAAATAGTTTAACTTTGAGTGGACTGTGCAACTCTTTACCACTAAGCCACCAGAGTTCCTTGTGAATTCTGAGTAACATTTATTAAACAAGGTAATTTTTAGTTCATATTCTTACTTAAATATTACTTATTGATAGACAGCTGCTAAATAGGGGCTCAGTGAGGGACTAGACTGTTAAGTGCTATTCAGTGCCAAGTTTTAGACTTTTAATTTTCTTGGGAAAATAAAGGGGAGGAAATTAGAGCTACAATGAAAAGTGGAATGATTGAAGCCATCTGCCACTTGCATTGTGTATCATAAAAAGACAGGGCCCTGTTGGTACTCTTCAGGATATAGTATTTCTGAGTGTTCCAGAAAGCTCCCAACTGCCCATTACTATATCCCTGTACCTGAAGATTGTTCCTGAACTACTCTGACTGCTACAGTATAACCAGCTAGGATTGCTGAGGAACCTTGAGTTGTTAATTTGAACAATAGTGATTTTGAACTGGCAACCTCTTGGTTGGGAATGCAGTACATAATGCATGAAAGCACTGTATAGAATAGATTAATTTTGGTAGCTTAGTCCATAACATGAAATAATGCTATCTGAAAACCAGCAATTCTAGTCTATCAGCCACTCAGGGAAATATGGGCAGTCTCCTCCTGTAAAGATTTCAACCTTTGAAATGCCAAAGGACTTTAATATTTTTGTCCTAAAGGCTTCTATGAGTGAGCATTAATAAATGGCTTTGCTGTTTGCTCCGAGTTGGGCAGTATCTTCTCACTAAGATTTAGAGTCTCAGCAACTGATAAAGGGTTGTTATGAGTCAGAGTTAGCTTGATGGCAGTGAATTTATGATAGATTAAGTTCTAGTCATCCACTATGGGAGATGATGGTGGTAGATTATAATGTGACCACAAATTCTCCTTCCTCTTGCCATGTAACACCACAGAACCCACAACAGAACGTGGAATCTGTTTCCTCAATTTGTGAAAATGGAGTTTTGTTTTGTCCAGAGGAAGATAGTTGCTGAATGTTGTCAAGTTGACTACAATTCATGCAACTCAGTGAACAATAGATTTTATCCTGCCTTAGCCTCTGCTATGCTTATCATCTCTGATATACCTGAGCCATTGTAACAATCACTGTGTCAGTCCATCTTGTTGAGGTCTTCTTCTCCTTTGCTGAACCTCCACCTTTCCAACATGATGTCCTTTTGTAAGGACTGACCCCTCCTAACTCATGCCCAAAGTGTGTGAGGCCAAGTTTCGTCACCCTGGCTTCTAAGAAGCCCTGCAGTTGCACTTTCTCCAAGACATATTTGTTTGTTCTTTTCTCAGTCCATGGGATATTCAGTATTCTTCTCTAACACTAGAACTCAATGACATAAAGTTTTCTGTCATCCCTATTCAATGTCCAACTTTCAAATGCATAGCATGTAATTGGAAAGACTATGGCTTACATAAGATACACTTTAGTCTTCAAACTGACATCATTGCTCCTTAACACCTTGGGGAAGTCCTAGACAACAGTTTTTCTCAATGCATCACATCTTTTGATTTCTTGGCTCCTAATACTAAAGGCTGTGATTATGGATTCCAGCAAGATGAAAATGCTGAAAACTTCAGTCTTTTCTGCATATATTATGATATTGTTTAATGGTCCAATTTTTGTCTTCTTGATGTTGAGATATAATCCATATTGAAGGCTATAGTCTTTGATCTTCTGCAGCAAGCATTTCAAGTCCTCTTCATTTTCAGCAAAGTTGTTTCATTTGCATAGCAAAAGTTGCTAATAAGTTTTCCACTGATCTTGATGCCACATTTTTCTTCATAAAATAAGCCTCTTGAGTGATTTGCTCAGCATACAGATTGAATAGGGACAGAGAATGGATACTTTTCCAACACACACTTTTCTTGATTTTAAACCAAGCTCTGTTCTCTTGCCTTATTCTGACAACAGCTTCTTGGTCTGAGTGGGAGATTAGCAAACATGATACAATCAGAGGCTTGAAAAGCACTTGTGTATCAGAGCCTGCTTTCTTGCTGACTTTTGGAACTCTTGTACTATCCCATAAAGAAGCCATGGCTTTCCTGTTGGAGGACTGAGAGATAATTGAGAGAGATAAACTGTGCCAGCTAATGCCCCAAAGCAACAAGAGCATCAACTGGTAGATATGTGGTCTGGACATCGAAGAGCCTGGAGCTTGAGCAGAGCTGCAAGTGAAATCCAGAGATTAGCAGAACTGCCTCAGACAAGAACCACCCAGCTGACTCACCCAAGGCTGAGGTGTACATTTTTTTAAACTACTAAGAATCTGAGTGGTTTGCCTCATAGCAAAACCTGACTGACATTATGTGCCCAACCGTTCACTCTGTCAGCTCCCTTCCCTGTTATCTCTTCCCTACTCCCTTCCTAGAGTTTCCTGCGCCTCCAAATACATGATTTTCATTTGAATCTTTGCCTCCAGACCCACTTCTTGGGGAACCTAAAGTGAAACAAAAATTTAATTATATTTTATATACACCTAATTCTTTTTCCTTAGGAATCCCCTGTAGGGATTGCGGGGTGTTGAAGAGACACTGAAGAAGGAACAGAGAGAAAACAAACATTGCATGCCCATTTGAACAGCTCTCAGGCTGGAATGTTCTGTCCTTGACATGCTCCTTGATTCCTTTAAATCAGAACGTTGTGCGCACCTTTGTTCTTCCCCAGCATAACAGTAAGGTTCTCGTCATAAACTCTTAGGTCTGGGAATATCTGGCTTCCTGGGCTTGAATGGAAGTACAGATCAGATCATGCTCTTCACTGAAATAAATAAGGAAAAGGTGTCAATTTCCATGAACCGTTTCCCTAGTTTCCTTCATCTTTAATCAGCGTCCTGGTCAGTGTGATTTGAATGAAAATGGGCATTCATAAACTTAGCAGTGTCTTTATGAATTGAAGAAACCTAATTTCCTTTGGATCTTCCTCAGGTAGAAAAAAAAGATAGTTTAGTTTCTGTTGTAAGTGGATGATCAGAAAGTAGAAAAATACATCAGATGAGGCTATACAGGCATATTAGCTGTTTTTGAGATCATGGCAATAAGATGGGGATGTGGTGGTGGTGGGGTGTGTGGGTGTGGGTGTGGGTGTGGGTGTTGGAGACTGGGCAAACTCAGGGTAGGGAAATTACATTTGCAAAATGAATATGTTCATAATCTTGCAGATAAAATGATCCTATAAGCTATTTAATAAAAATATGTTTTGTTATGAGGCTCATCATTTCTTAAATGCTCACATACTCTTCATACGGTGAGTATTATAAAAGGACATCATGGTGTAGTAAGCAATAAGTCAGGCTGTTAACCCAAATGGTCACAGTTTGAATCCACTAGCTGCTTCAAGGGAGAAAGGGGGACAGCCTCCTTTTGTGAGGAGTTTTGGTTTTGAAAACTCAGTGAGTTTTCAATGAGGGTTTTTAGCAATATGTTGTTGTTGTTATGTGCCTTAGAGTTGCTTGTGACTCATAGCAACCCTATGTACAACAGCTCTAAACTCTGCTCTGTCCTATGCCAATAGCACTCTCTCTGACACACCCATCCCGATTACCCCAGTCACTGAATCAATCCACCTCATAGAGGGCCTTCCCCTCCAGTGCTGTCCCTCCACCCTACCAAGCATGATGTCCCTCTCCAAGGACCAGACCCTCCGTACAACATGTCCAAAGTATGTCAGATGAAACCTCAGAATCCTTGCATCCAAGGAGCAGCCTGGCTCAAATACTTAATTACCATGCATCTAAAAAAAAAAAAATCAGTGTAGTAGTTAGTAGTATGGTTTTAAAAGTTATTTTGTTTGTGCCACATCATAAAGAATACTATTTACAGCAACTATAGTTTTCTATGCTTGATTATTTATGCTACCAGTATTTTTCTCTAGAGAACTTTTTGCATTTGCTTGACGTACTTGGGACTATTAATATTACTTTGGCTTCCCAATTGCAGCACTCTGACACCACTTCATTGTAAAAGTGGTTGTTATTTATTATCATTTCAAGGTAGCAAGATAGGACTATGTCTCTGGGAAGTATCACAAATTATTCTGTCATTGCAACGAACAGCTGTTTTTCTTCTCCATCTTCTGCACATAAAGTATATTTTCTATACCATCCAGTTTAGATTTTATTTACAATTTTTATTTAAAAGGTAATATGCACTTCTTATAATTGATTTTGAAATAAAGCTTTGAAGGTAATAAATATAAAAATATATATAATTCAAATATTCAGAGGCAGCCACTAATAACGTTTAATAAATTTTAGAACTTTTTGCTTGAGTAAAAGTATATACTTATTTTCAAACAAAATTAGCATAGTATATAGATATCATAGTATCATAGATATCTGCACAGTGATCTAGTTTCATGCCATTATAAGTTTGAAAATAACATAAAAGACTAACAATAGAAATTGAGTAATACAAGCTATGAATATTCTTTCACAGGCACGCTTTGAAGCCATTAACAATATTTAATAAAATATTTGAAGACTTATGAAAGCAATTATAATTTCTTTTGTTGTTGTTACATGCCTTTGAGTCGCCTGTGACTCATAGCAATTCTATGTACAACAGCTCTGAAGCCTGCCCTATTCTGAGCCAGTCTCACTGACTCTGACACATCTACCTTCATCATTACCCCAGTTACTGTATCTGTCCATTTCATCCAGTGTCTTCCTTTCCTACACTGTTCTTCTACCCTTGCAAGAATGATGTCCTAATCCAAGGACTGGTCCCTCCTGCCCATGTGTCCAAAGTATGTGAGATGCGTCCAAGGAGCAACTTGATTTCACCCTCTCCAAGGCAGACTTACTTGTTTTCTTGGCAGTCCATGGTATAATCAAGACCCTTCTTCTGCACACAATTTAAAGGCTTTGATTCTCCTTCTGTCATCCTTAGTCATTGTCCAGCTCTCTGATGCATAGCAGGCAATTGCAAAGACCACGGCGGTCAAGAAATCAGCAGACATATTGCATTGGGCAAGTCTGCTGTCAGGGACCTCTCCAAAATGCTGAAGACTAAGCTGTGCCTGATTCAGGTCATGATCTTTTCAATTACCTGCTTTGCATTTGGGAGCAGCACAATGAATAAAGATGACAGGAGAAGAATTGATGCCTTTGAGTTGTGGTGCTGGAGAAGAGGATTGAATATCCCACAACTGGGAAAAGAACAAATAGACCTGTCTTGGAGAAAGTGAAGCCAGAGTGCTCCTTGGAAGCAAGACGGCAAAGCTTTGTCTCTCATACTTTGGACATACTAGATGAGCTAGATGAGGCTATTCCTTGGAAAGGGGCATCATGGTTGGAAAGATTAGGGTACGTGAAGGAGAGGAAGACCTCCAATGAGCTGGAGTGCTACAATAACTGTAGCAATGAGCTTAAGTGTGTCAGAGATGATGAGGATGGCAAAGAATAGGGCAGGGTTCAAGCCTTTTGTTCATAAAGTTGCTGTGAGTTGTACTCGATTCAATTGTACCTAACAACAGCAATAACTTTCTATGCGATAGTTTGTGACTACTGTATGGCCAATCACCAATAAGCTTTGTTTAGGGGTATTGGTAGAGTCAGGTTTCAGAAAGAGGAGCTTCTGGGTAGTAGCCATATCTCTGCTTTTTCTTTGGACTATGACAAACCAAATATTTTTGTTGCAAACTCTTTAATAACAAAGGCCAATTTTACTCTATTGTTTGTCTTCTTGCATAAAATTAGCTTCAGACAATTCTTTTGGTGTTTAATTTTGCTTTAGGGCTTATTCTTCATGACCCTGAAGATCATGGCCTGTAACTATCTAAAAATATACTTTCTATTTTACTGGAACATTTTTATAAGATTTGCTTACATTTTGGCAGGGAGATAAGGTTTGTTGTGATGGTATTCCACCCCTCCCCCCACTCTTGCATGTATTTCTGTGCAAAGAACATGAGATTTAAGGTCAGGAGACTATATTAAATCTGTTGTTGGGAAGCTCTGAGATGGAGATTGTGGACAGGAAGTTTATTGAGGATTGTTGTTGTTATGTGCCATCGAGTCACCTGTAACTCATAGTGACAATAGCTCTGAACCCTGTCCTATCCTGAGCTGATTTCACTGACTCTGACACAGCTAATCCCATTATCTCAGTTACTGTGTCAATCCATCTTATCCAAGGCCTTTCCCTCTTGCACTGTCCCTTCACCCTTTCAAGCATAACGTCCTCTAAGGACAAGTCCCTCCAGGCCATGTGCTCAAAGTATGTGAGACAGAGCTTCAAAATCCATGCCTCTAAGGAGCAACTTGGTTTCACCCTCTCTAGGAAAAACCTATTTCTTCTCTTTGCTGTCCATGGAATGTTCAACACTCTTCTCCAGCACCACAATTCAAAGGCATTGATCCTTACTCAGACATCCTTAGTCATTGTCCAACTCACTGATACATAGCAAGTAATTGCAAAGACCATGGCCTGGATTAGGCACACCATAGTCTCTAGAATGACTTCATTACTCTTTAGCACTCTAGAGAAGTCCCTGACAGCAGATTTTCCCAAGGCAATTCTTTTGATTTTGTGGCTGCTGACTTCTGATTTTCTGACTGCAAGAGTGTTGATTGTGGAACCAAGCAAGTTGAAATTATTGACAATCTCAGTCTCCCCTCCATCTATCATGCTGCTGCCAGTTGGCCCGGTGGTGAGAATCTTTGTCATCTTGATGTTGCACTTTAATTCCATATTTAAGACTGTAGTCCTTAACTTTCTGTAGCAAATGCTTCAGGCCTCCTCATTTTGGCAAGCAAGGTTGTGTCTTTTGCATAGTGCAAGTTGTTGATGAGTCTTCCTCCAATTCTGATGCCACACTCCCCCTTATAAAGCCCAGCCTCTGTTTTAGATCATATGACTATCTTGTTGGAGGCCTGGGTCGGACGGGTGGCGTGACCTTACATTAGTAGGCAGAGGGAGAGGTTGAACTTTGATGCATTCCAGAAGAGGCTCCAATGATCCCATGGAAATCTCTGGAGTTGGGATGGTCTTTTAGAGTTGCTCAACACTGAGAGGAGGGGAGTAGTCCTCAGTGCCACCTCTGTAGGGGCCAATCTGAGGAGAAGGTATAACATTGGGCCAGGCAGCTCCTTTAGGCTTAAGCTCAAAAGAGACAGAGTGTAAGTTGTCAGGTACCAACCTTATTGACAGCTAGGAAAATGAGGACTTTACTTTCCTCAACTCTGGGACATATCTGTTTTAATTGATGAAGAAATAGGTTGACAGAAAGGCAAGAATAGTTTGAATAGGAAGCAGAAAAGACAGGAGAATTCAGTCTCAACCAGTCTGATCCCAAATCATTGACTTGGTAATTCCTTAAATCTTTTTCAAAGCAACAGAAATAAGATGAATAACATGAACACTAGTAACGATAATCAATTCCTGATTCATATGCTGATTATGATGAAGATTGAATGAAATGATATCTGAAAGACATTTGTACATTATAAATTGCTGATAAAAGAGAAATTCCTATTGCTGTTCTTCAAAATTGCTTTTTCCATCAGGAAAACATGGGCATGGTCTAATCAGTGTTGGATAAGGGGAAATGAGGTTTACAGTGGTTACTGGAAAATCTCTCAGCTGACCTCTAACAGCAACGGGGCACCATGTTGTTTCCAAGTTTCTTTAATTGACGCTTAGACTCTGCTGGTTCTCTCTTTAAAAGCTTAAAAAAATTCAGCTCACATATTCCAAGCTGCAGTGTGCTCTATGAGGAATGTGCTGTAGAGTAAGGAAATGAAAGAAATGTTGTCCTTTAGGGACAAAAAATGAGAACAATCTGTGACAGTGATGGGAATCCATGTACTGGGGGGAGAAGGACATTAAAAGAAAACCTGTTAGCCACACCAGTGGAGCTTGGAGACTCTGTGAGTCTGGGTTACACTCTTAAATCCTCAAGGTGACTTGCAGCATAGATGTCAGACCACGGTTTGAACTTTATGGACTTTAACTCTCAGGACCAACCTTTAAAAAGCAAAGAAGTCATGGAAAAAAACCAGTGTGTAGTTATCTTGACCAATTTGAGGGAAAGGGGGGGGGGAACCCAACAACAAAAAATGCAGTAGCTCCATATGTGAGAGTCCTTTTCCTGATAGTATTTGAAGAACTTTATAAGACACAGAGTCTAAAAGACAGAAAACTGTTATGAGCACACATATGGTGACAGGTATATCTTAAAACAGATTTGTGAATTGCAATTTCAATGAACCTTAATTCAAACTAAATAGATTAAGTATCTGTTTTTATTTAACTCTAAGGTGAAATAGGATCTCTTCACATTATTGTAAATGTCCAATTTAAAACCCATCTTCTTGTTACCTTGCTAGAGGACTACATGTTTAGACAGAATTTTTACTTATTCTTCTTTCTGGAAAAATACTCCAATGTTACTACAAATATCTACTGTTTGGCCAAAGGTATTAAACTCCTAAGTCTAAAGTTCTGAATTTCTCATATTTATTTTCTCTCTGGCTTCATTTAGCAAATTCCAGATTCCCCAAGATAGGAAGTTTAATAGAGGTCAATGGATTCGCATATCAAATGTTTGTTTACTTTGTATCTTCATTTGACCTAGATTAAAAAGTCAAGCTTTTTTATTTTTCCAGGAAAAATATTTGAAAATAAACCATAGGATTTGAGGGATAGTTAAAATGAATATAAAAATTTTATCCAGATAATCATAGAGAGATTGCCAAGGTCCAAAATATTTGGGTAGTTTGTTTAATCACGGTTTAACCACTTGGCTGCAATCGTGATATTAGGGTAAGTCTGCTAGATCTGTATGTTTTATTTTGTGATTGATTTATTTAATTATTCTCTGGTTATATAGACATGACTAATGTTTAGCATTATGATCTAGCTTAATAAATCAAAATGTAAAACAAAACAGGTCCACATATAATAGCTAAATAAATAAATAAATAGCTAAAGAGAATTCTATTTGTGAGTTGTAGTATAGAAGAAAAATTAGTAAGATCTCAAGCATGTTATTATTTCTCCCTTTTGTTCCTAAGGCCATTATTATTTTCTGACTTAGAATTGTTAGTAAATGAAAGTGCTTTCTGGTATAAAACAAAGAACTTGTTAAACTTTAGAACATTAAAAAATGCAATCACATTTTCACTTATTGGAGTCAAGAGCTACTTAAAATGACAACTGTGCTTGGGAATGGATATGATAGCAGAAGCAACCTTCTGGCATGTGCCTTAGCCAGATCTCACATTTAATCTGAGAAATGTAAATACAATTATCCTTCTTACAGCACTATGCCATGATCTCTTAACCTCTGAACTATTGACATTTTAGGCTGGATAATTCTTTTCTGTGGAAGGCTGTTTTGTACACTGTGGGATATCTAGCAATATCCCTGGCTAGATATCACTGGATGCATCCCCAGGCTATGATGTTGAGAATATACTTCAGGAAGAGGACATGTGGGCAAAGTTGCCCTGATGGAAAACTAGTACACTCAAGGCTTTTCCAGTTTCCTGATTAAATTCAGTATTAAAATTTCAAAACCAGCTTTACCTATGAAAGATATTTGAGATCAACAGTATTTTCTAGGAAGATATTTCCTAAAAATGAGACTGCATTCTATATGTATATATCTGTTCGGTAGACAATGGAGCAAAGAATCCCAGCGGGATGATAGTGGTTAAGTGATGAGCTGTTAACTAAAAGGTCCACAGTTTGAGCTCATTCTTGATGACCTGGTCTGTATGGAGTCACACTACCAATTCAAAGTCCAGACCTCTGGGTTTGAGTCTTATCAGTAGCTCTGCAGGAGGGAAATGAGCAATCTTCTCCTATGAGATTTACAGCCTTACAAACCCAGTGCAGATGAGTCACTTCTAAGGCCATGAGAGTTTTCAGAGCCATTCACAGGAGAACGATGTGGCAAATTGCTTCTGTAAAGGTTACAGCCTCAGGAACTCTATTGAACCATTCTGCTCTGTCCTGTAGGGTCACTCTGAGTTTGATAGCAATGGATTTAGACAAAGGACAGAAAGACAAAAATCTTAGGAGCTCTGATTCTATGACATAGTGGGGAGAGTAGAGGTTGCAAGGTCTTTCTGATTTCAGGCCTGCAGAATTCAATGACATGTTTTAAAAATGACGGTTAATGTAACTGAAGTGTAAATTGGGTCGTTCTCTTCATTCCAAAACAGGAAAATAACATTTAGATTTAAAAAGAAACAATTTGTCAGTAGCTTTGGGAAATCTGTAGCTGTCAATGGTCTTGGGAATCTGCATAACTACTTGTGCCTAAAACAATGGGGACATAATTTTACTTTCTTTCCGTAGTGTTGTGGTGGGGAATCATATTTTCATTCTTCTGTCCACACAGTCTTCTTATTTACGGTATCCAAGTGTGGGATTGAGAGTATCATTATTGTTAATATGTTTCTGTCAACAAATCTTCATGTACACAGCTTTGTTTTTCATTTTATGTTTTTGGTAAGTCTATTTATATTTATATCTCTCTACAGTTAAATAAAATCAGTTTCAAAACATATTGGCTTTAGAATTTATAATAGCTTTAGGATTAGTCTTCTATGCACATTTGAGGATCTCTGTGCAGTGTGCACTGGTTCTTGAGTGGACTCCCATTTGTCATCATATTTATGCTCATTTATCACCGTCTCCCTCCCCACGCCATCTGCCTCATATGGGCATGAGTCTGTTATCAGAAAAAGTATTTCCAAGATTTGTCAAGTTTTAACTCATCCTGATCCAGATTCTATTTCCAAGTGCATTTCAGAAGAAGCTAGAAGATCTTCAAATTGCAAAAACCCAGTCATCTTGCTCTCTTGTAGATTTTGGGTTCAAATAGCAAGACAGTGGTTTTGCTCTGGGTACCTTCTGCATCTCTCTGACTGTTGTAACCCTCTGGGGCAATGTCTATTCTTAAAGCTGATCACCTGTCCAAGATGCCTTACTGAACTGACCCATATCCACTTGAAGCATTTTGACAAAATCCTTCTTAAGTATGTTAGGTTGTATTTATCTCTCTCTTCTTCTAATCTCTTCCCCCTTCATTCAAAGTTAAAGATAATTCATGCTTTTTAAAACTTGAAGGAAACCAAAAAGATACATAGTGAAATCTCTGCATCCTACCCTTCATATTTTCTAACATCTCCCAGACAAATAAATATTCTCAATATCTTATGTGTTCTCCCAGAATTAAAAAAAATTTATGCACAAGCAAATACTATCTTATTTTCTTCACTTCCTTACACAAAAGAATGTGTACCACATTTACATACTGTTGTGGAAATGACATACTGTGTTTCCTGTTTTGTTGCCAATCAAAAAGTCAGAATTTTGAATCCAGCAGCTGCTCTGAGTGAGAAAAATGGGTCATTTCCTCTTTGCCGTACAGCAGTAACTTGTGGTTGCTGTGAGGCTGAACACTGTGACACTGACGTGTCAAATGCGTTAATGCTTGGTTACCCATGGTGGGCAGAGAGTGAGGTGGAGCTCCCCGATTAAAACAAGCTTGGAAGCAGGAGTGGCATCCACTTCCATAATAGCTTGCCTCTAGAAACCCTATGAACCTGGAGAGAGGATGAAAGACACACAGGCATTGAGGACTCTCCTTCATAGGGTCGCTATGAGTCACCTGCGATTCAACGGCACTTACAACAATAACAAAGATTTATAGTGCAGGGAACATGATGGAGGGTTATCATGAGCCGGAATTGACTTGAGCAGTGTAACATGTTATGTCACCCGTGTTCACTATTATGACTAAAAGGTAATGGTTTTTCATTATGTTACACATGAAACTTTCCTTCTATTTCCACCACTTAAAGAACAAAAGCAGAGCTCCTTATTTGTACCCCGCCAGCCTTGAACTGTTCTCTGTTCACTGAATTCTATATTAATATAAAGGTTTTGGTGAATACGTTAACATAACTATTTGACATTCTTTATATACACACTCACTATGTGTCAGGTAGTCCTAGACAATTGGGCAATAACTAAGTAGCCCTTCATTTTGTGCAAACACAAGAGAATGTGCACCCATAGCAAGGAGACTTTGAGCTGTGGTGTTGGAGAAGAGCACTGAATATCCCATTGACTGATAAAAGAACACACAGATACGTCTTAGAGAAAGAGCAGTCAGAGCAATCTTTGGAGGCAAAGATGATAAAGCTTTGCCTCACATACTTCAGGCATGTTGCTAGCAGGGGCTCTTCTTTCGAGATGGAAGGATATGATACTTGGACAGGCAGAGGGTTGGTGAAGGAGAAGAAAACCCTTGACCAGGTGGATTGACACAGTGACTCAATGGGCTCTAATGTGTCAGGAAGTGTGAGGATGATACCGGAGAAGACAGGGTTCAGAATCTGTTGTTTTATAGGGTTGCTATGGGTCATACTTGGTGTGATGTCACCTAACAACAGCAACATGGAGTAGAATATTCCTCTGAAGTATTATCAAAGATATTTTCAATTACTTTCACCCTAGGTTACCTTTGTTGTTGTTGATTGCCTTCAAGTAGAGCACAACTCATAGTGAACCTATGAACAAAAGGTCTGAAGCCCCTCTACAACTATCGACATTTATCAAAGTTCATAGGGTTTCGAGAGGCATGTTATTTAGGAAGTGGATGCCACTCCTGCTTCCAACGGTTATCTTTAGGTTAAATAAACAATTTCATACTATGGCAGTAGGCCAAATTGCAAACTCAAGTTTAGAACCAGTCCTATTTCAATGATATTCTTTTAGGTTTTACCACCAGAAAACAAGTCTCTCCTTGGAGGCTAGGATTTTGTATCTCGCCTCACTTACTTTGGGCACGTGTCCAGGAGAGACCGCTCCTAGGAAAAGGACATCATGCTTGGAAGGGTGGAGGGATAGCACAGGAGAGGAAGACTCCAGATGAAATGGAATTACAGAGTAACTAGAACAATGGGGGTAGGTGTGTTGAAATTAGTGAGACTGGCTCAGAACAGGGAAGGGTTCAGAGCTACTGTGCGTAGGGTCGCTATACATCACAGGTCACTCAATTACACGTAACAACAATAACATACTATGACAGGTTTGGAAGCAGGAGTGGCATCCACTTCTTAAATTAACATGCCTCTGGAAACTCTATGAACATTGATAGTTGTAGCGGGGCTTCAGGCCTTTTGTTCACAGGCTCGCTATGAGTCGTGCTCGACCCGAAGACAATCAACAACAATTACTGTACAGTATTTATACTAATGGTATGAATTTATCATTTGTCACTTTTGGGAAACGATTAGTAGTTATTGTTTTCAGCTTGATGTGATATAGTACAAAGGCTTTTCAGGTTTGTTTTGAATATCAGCTTCGTCATTTACCACTCGTAATTGATGAGCTTTATCATTCATCAAAGCCTCAGTTTATTTCTCAAGTGAATACATTAGTAACTTTCAGATTTTGTGAAGTTAGAAATAATATATAGGTATATACATTCATCTAAATAAAGTGGGTACTTATGTTAGCAATTTTAGATAAATAAAATAGTCACTGACCATTGTTCTATAAGGAAAGATTGAAAAATTGTTTTGCTGTTAGACTTTACTTCTTTTGTTGCTATTTGAAAATACCTAGCAGTCTGTATGATGAATTTTCAAAGAATGAAGCATTCAAAGAGAGTTAATCAGTCCATACAAAATTGGGCAGTTGACTTACATTGGAGAAACCAGGGCATACCATTGTATAAAGAACGTTCTTCAACTGCCGCCAAAGAGCTCATTATGAATTCTTTTTCTCAGGATTGCTACTCTCAAGCAAATACATTTTTATAAAAAGAAAAATCAACATGATAGTTTATTTAATATGATTGCTTATGGTTAGTATTAAAGATGCACGAAGAAAGCAATTTTGGTTTTGAAAGGAGGAAGATTCATACAGCTCAGACAGAAACTCTGGAGAGTTGGCTGCCAACCTAAAGGCAAGAGTTCGAATCCACCTGTGGCAACTCGGGAGAAAGATGGGCAGTTTCCACCCCCCCCCCCCCCCCCCCCACACACACACACAGGGTCAGGGTCAGCTGTTAGTGCTTCTGCCTCCAAGGCAATGAGTGAGTGAAAACATGGCCACAGGAGTGAGCCTTCTTAGCCTGCGTTTCCCTCGCAGCTTCTCTGGGACAGAATCACTTCGCAGTGGAGCCTCTAGATGGCGAAGCAACACTGCTGAGAAACCCAAGCTTTTGGAAACAGCTGAAGTGACTGTTCAGACTTCATGTGATTGAATAGCCTGGACCCGAGTCCTCAGGACTGCAATACCAATTAACTTGAGTTATTAATTATACTCACAACATAAATGTCTAACGCATATTTTAAGTGCATATTCTTCTTCTTTAAAAAAATAGAATTGCTTAAATATATGAGAGCCAGTAGTGATGAGTGATGCAGCCGATCGATTTTTAATACGAAAAACAGTCTTGTGAGATGGGCCTGTCAGTGTCTTAGAAGCCACGGTTTTATTTGTAAGTGGAGAGTCTCTCAGCAGCCTGCGAGCAGAACAGTTCAGTTCCTGATGTTGTTGTTATTTGTTGTTATGTGCCGTCGAGTCGTTTGCGACTCATAGCGACCCTATGCACAACAGCCCTAAACCCTGCTCTATCCTGTGCCAACC
>NW_006399848.1:2221151-2223358 GCF_000299155.1 Elephantulus edwardii
CATCAGGTGAAGTTCATGTGTATAACCTGCGTTTGTGTCTCTTATAAAATGTATTTGCAACGAATAAGTCATTGATTTTACAAAATTCAATCATTCTATCTCCAGCCTCATTCCTGTCACCAAGCCCATGTTTTCCAACCATTCCAGAATCAGTTCCTGATAGGAAGTGGAAATTAGAATGTTCTGAGTTTGAGTCCTGGTTCCCCACTTATGCCTTTTAGCAAAGAGTGTACACCTTCCTACCTCAGGTTTGTAGTTTAAAATAACAATACTACTTACTTCATTAAGTGGAATTGAGGTAGGCAAAGTGGTTGGTGCAGACCTTGGCACGGGACAGCGCATACATGGCAAAATTTCACTGTATGGTTTAGTGTAGTATCAGGAAAGAATTGTATCCTTTCTCTATGCTTACTCAGTTTGCATGCTGAGCAAATCATTTGAGAAGCTGGACTGACTCTATGAAGAATGTGGCTTCAAGATTGGAGGTAGGCTCATCAACAACCTATGTTGAACAAGATGACACAATCTTGCTGAAATGACTTGGAGGACTTACTGCAGAAAATTATCCATCAGCCTTCAATATGTATTGCAACTGGACATGAAGAAAACAAAAGTCCTCATAACTGGACCAGTAGGCAACATCATAATAAATGGAGAACAGACTGAAATTGTCCATAATTTAATTTTACCTGGATCCACAATCTACACCAATGGAAGGAGCAGTCAAGAAATTAAAAGGCGTTTTCCACTGGGCCAAGCTGCTCTAGGACTCCTTAAAGTGCTATATAGCAAAGATTCCAGGTGAAAAATGAAGGTATTTAAGCTATGGTGTTTTCAATTTCTTCATCTGCTTGTGAAAATTGGGTAATAGATAAGACCAGAAAAGAGTTGATAGTTTTGAATTGTGGTGTTGGTAAAGAGTGTTGGATATGCCTTGGAGAACCAAAGAATAATTCGTATCCTAGAAAAGGTGAAGCCAGCGTGCTTGTTTCTTAGAAGGAAGGATGGTGAAATTTGCTCTCACATGCTTTGGATATGATTTTCATGGTGGCCATCAGTCTTTGGCAAAAGACACCATGCTGGGAAAGACAGTGACAGAGAGGAAGGTCCTCAAGGGGATAGAATGCTAGTGACTGTGACAGTGGTCTTGAGCAAGGCACAGATGGTGAGGATGTCACAGGATTGGGCAAGGTTACTGTTCATAGGATTTCTGGGAATTGTAGTGGATCCCATGGTACACAACAACAACAACAACAACAACAACAGTCATAGAGTTTTATGAGGAACTAATAAAAATGAATTTGGTTTATTAAAGTTGAACAATCTTGGGAACGTAAGACTTTAAAAGCCGAGAGAGTGACCAGACACCCTAACAGCTTTTTCTGTTTTGCTATATAAATGGAAGAATGTGACTATTAATCCTCACTCACAGACCATCAGGAAGCTGAAAATACACTGACGCATGCTGCTATGACACAGTTCATTGGCAGGGGACTCTTGGATGCTGTGAGTCCTTTCTGACACCACGCAACCCCGTGTGACAGAGGATAATTTCTCCATATGGTTTTCCAGGTTGTAGTCTTTATGAGAGCAGGTCTTCAGGTTTTTCTCCTGCAAAAGGCTGGGTGGTTCAAGCTGACATTTCAGCTAGCATCAAGGTCATAACCACTTTACCACCAACAGTCCTGCTGACAAGCAGTGGAGTTAGTCTTATCAACAGTTGATAAGCTGAGATCTATTTCTTCTGATGCTTCAATATACAAGAGTCTACACCACAGGAGAGGAAGACCCCAAATGTGATAGATTGACACCGTAACTGAGGTATTGGCAGTAGGTGTGATAGAGACACTGAGACTGGCTCAGGATAGGGCAGCATTCAGACCTCTTTCACGTAGGGTACCTGTGAGTCTCAGGGAACTCAACAGCACATAACAACAACAACAACAACAGCAACAACAACAACTTAAAATGAATATCCTACAGAAGCTCCTGTATGGAAGTCATAGAAAATCATAGAAAAAGAAACGAGAGTTTGAGGACATTTTCTGTAATAAAGTGAAAGAAAATGTGCTATGATCACATAACGATAGGTCCCATTTGGCTTGCTAAGGGTGGAAAATGAATCTTTTAAATCCTATTGTCTTCACCTTTTTTTTTTCTATAATTATATTTTATTAATTTTCATAAACATTTACAGAGATTTTGGG
>NW_006399848.1:2232100-2234582 GCF_000299155.1 Elephantulus edwardii
TACACTAAAGGTTATTTCCTATGAAATAATAATGTTGTTATGTGCCATCAAGTCACCTGTGACTCGTAGTGACCCTATGTACAACAGCCCTAAACCCTGCTTTATCCTGTGCCAATCTTATTGTCTCTGACACACCTACCACTATTACCCCAGTCACTGAATCAATCCATTTCATCGAGGGTCTTCCTCCCTGAACTGTCCCTCCACCCTCCCGAGCATGACATCCCTCTCCAAGGATGGTCCCTTCTTGCAACATGTCCAAAGTATATCAGAAGAAGCCTCAGAATCCTTGCTTCCAAGGAGCAGCCTGGTTTAACCCTCTCTAGGATGAACATTTTTGTTTTCCTAGCATGGTATAGTCAATACTTTTTTCCAAACACCACAGCTCAAAGGCATCAATTCTCCTTCTGTCATCTCTAGTCATTGTCCAGCTGAACTAATAATGGGATTTTAAAAATTAAATTGGAGGTAGTGGTGGGTGGTGGTACCTGCTGGAGTCTATTGTTATAGTTTCTGTGTTAATCCGCCTCACTGAGCATCTTCCTTTCTTTTGCTGATTCTCTACCTTTTGCTAGGATGATGTCTTTTTCCAAAGACTGGCCTATTCTGACAACATGCTCAAATTCTAAGTTGGACTTTATAGTCTGGTTATGTTTGACAGAGTGTAAATATTCTTTTTCTTCCAAGCATATTATTTGTATGTTGGTGAAATTCAGAAGGATCTTTTTTTAAACAAGAGGGTTGAGCGATGGCTGAGGGAAGGTTAAAAGGCACATGGTTGTTATTTCCTATAGCATCCCTAGTAAAAGTGATGGATCCTTGGACCATATGAGGCAGTGCTATCCTGTCCTATAGAGCTACTCACTATGAGTCAGGAGCAAATCAAGGCCAACTGGAGAGTTTATTCTATCTCCTATGATCCTTTGAATCTATTCTCTGTCATTGCTTCTCAGTTTTTGTTTCTTATCACTATTCTCCTATTAGTTGGTCTTCTTGTTTTAAGCTTTTTGTCTAATTGGTCCCTCTTTCCATCACTTGCTGCTGAAGTGATTATGTCATAATAGTAGATCAATCTAGTTACTAATTTCCTTAACATCTTGTAATGGCTCTGTCCACTTGGCAACAAATTCTCATATTGTAAGTCATTGGCTGCTTCTGACCTCATGACATGGTTGTTCACCCACAACTTTACATTACATCATTAACAAATATTTTTCTAGCTTCTGAATTTGCCTGATTTCATGCCTCACCTTTTTGCTACACCTAGAATCTTACTTCTTTACCTCCCACCACTATCCTCCCTTTAAATAGAGACAAGAGGACAGCAGTAAAGAAAGGAAACCATTTAGTCGCTTGGCACTAGACTAGTGTCTTTGTCATTTCCTGAAACAGTCATCTATTAGAACATTCTTTCTGACTCCATTTCAGATAAGCTTATATAAACACAGCACTATGTTCTTTCTCAGCTTTGCTGGGGAAATAAATTCTGATAAAGTACATAATGATTAATATAGTGCTATTCCTCTACTAGTAACACTATTATTTGCACAAAACAATATAAAATAATCAGTTGTGTCTTTGAGAAAAAAAAATACAATTAAATATTTTCAAAATTTAAGAAAGACTCTGAATGGGAAGCACAGATTGAGGCACAGAAGCAATGCTGGTTTCCATCTGTAGTCTCTAGCAGAGGCAGTTAGGAGGAATATTGCTTTCCAGATAGTGATAAAATCATCTCGTGATTATGAGTTGACTTGCATATATAAGTAAGAGAACATATTCTAGATAATTTGTAACTGTTCCCTCTATATTAATAACATAGCCCATAATGTACTGTTGTTAGGGTGTTATCAAGTCAACTATGACTCATAGTAACCCTAAGAACAACAGATCAAAACCTTGCCCTATTAAAAGTTTACAGAATTCTACAGGGTCTCCACAAGAAAAAGACTGATAACACAATTACAAAATGGGCAAAAGACATAGAATTTTCACGGAGGAAGATAGTCGGATGGCCAACTGACACATGAAGAAATATTAAAAAATCACTGGCAATAAGAGAGATGCAAATCAAAACCACAATGAGACACCATCTCACCCCAGTAGCAGTGGCAACTTTAACAAGACTGCAAGTAATACATGTTGGAGAGGTTGTGGATAGATAAACACAAACAAAATAGCTTGACCTATTCTGTGCCATCCTCACAATCTCCAATATGGTCAAGTCCATTGTTAAAATCACTGTGTCAATCCATCCTGTTGAGGGCTTTCCTCTCTTTGAATTTCCATATCTTGTGTGTGTGTGTGTGTGTGTGTGTTTAAATTTAGTTTATCATTTTTTGTATTGTCGAAACAGATCTGACTGGTACAAGAGGAGATTGCCCCTCCTTCTCTAGCAGAGCATCTGGTGGATTCAAACCGTGTACCTCTGGGATTGCAGTGCAGCTTCTGGACACTAGGCCATTAAAAAAAATTATTGATT
>NW_006399848.1:2234682-2242381 GCF_000299155.1 Elephantulus edwardii
TATTCTCTTAGCTACTTCCTGCTGAAAAGGGACGCTGTGGGTTTCAGGGTGAAGATCTTCTCTCACTACTCTAAAGGGCCCCTTTGTCTTCACCTTTTTATATTCTGCTCTAATATTTTCATCCTTGGTGACCTTTCTCCCATAACTGAGCAAACCTGAATATTGGAAGATAAAGTAAGTACCTTTCTGAGGAGTACCTATAGACATATTTACATGAAAATGAAAATATGGCAGAAGATCAAATAAAACCCCTAGACATTCCAAACTCAAGGTGACCTTGGAGAGTAGAGTAGAACTATGCCATCAGGTTTCCAAGGCTGCACGTCTTTACAGAAAGGTCCTACCTTGGTTTTTATCCCTTGGTGTGCTGTGGGTTCCAACCACTGACCTTTTGTTAGCAGTGCCTGCAAAGTGCCTGAGCAAAATACCAGAAAATCTAAATGCCAGTACAGCCGGTCCCTGGGCTCTGAATGACATCTGTTTCTGTGTCTTTAAGAATTTACATGTGAGTCAGAACAGGAGCATGTGAATCTTATTTAACCTTATTTTAGTGCGAGAAAAGGTTCTGGAATCCTTCTTAATAATTTAAGATTGCACAAGTGCAGAAAATTAAGGTGATTGTGATGGAGAATTTGTTAAGAGTAGGGGCTGGTTTAATAATTTAAAAATAAGAACAAATTGACATAACATTAAAGGGCAAGAAGGAGAGGCGTCTGTAATCAGATGTTTGTGTAGCCCAGGGACAAATCTATATTCAATTTTCATTGTTATCCACGTCTGGTGAATGAAGAAGGGAGAGAGTCCAAGGCTTGCTTTCACTCTGCTGCTTTCAGGTAGCAGCTATCAGTTATTTTGGAGTGGAGGAGGCCAGAAACATGGAGAACCAGAGAATTTTCTACAAACTTTACAGATTATGTTGAGTGAACTAACGCAGTCTCATAAGGACAAATACTGCATAAAACCTTATATGTACAGGAACTCAAGTGGGGAGAGGAATGGGAGTAGAGGGGGTAAAGATAGGTCAGGGTGAAATCACAGGACTGCACAGTTTGGTGGGTGAAGGGCTGGGGGGTTGGGGAGCAAATGGGAAGGATGAGAATGATTATATGAAACACAATGTAAATGAAGAATAGTGTGAAACACAGTGTATATGAACTTTGTAAAGCAAACCAATAAAAAAAATAAAGCAATAATAAAATCAAACCTTTCTAAATATTGTGGGCCTGAATCAGAGGCTCCTCTCTGCAATGCAGAAGTTTTCAGTCTTGCAGCAAAGGCTGGTGCTCTTTGGCAGTCTTTGGCAGTCTTTGTGCTCTTTTGGCAAGTTCCACTTAATGGCCCAATCTCTGTGCATTCAGGTTTTGAAGATTGTGGGGATGTTATATAATCTTCAATATATTGAACTCTAAATAATGGCTTCACTGTATCCATTTGGTACCTATTACTGTCAAAACTGTGCAGAGTACAAGAGATACAAAATAAGATATAGTCCCTGTTCTGAGACATTAATAGGAGACAAGCAGGAAGACAAGTCATTTCGCTGTCTACACATGTGGTTTAGGATTTATCTGCTCTGTTCATAAAGTTGTTCTCTGAGAGCGGTAGTGGTTACAGATGACTTAATTGGGCAGATGGTATGTTGGAGTGAGGAAGAAGTCTCAACCTTGCACACAATGTCAAGAGTATCTCAGAATTACATATCTAGGATAATATCTCAGACAAAGAAAGAGAGCTGGACCATATATATTACGAAATATTTTACTAGTAAAATGATCTTCAGGAGTATTGTCATTGTTGTTAGGTGCTGACCATGATTCGGTGATTCTATATAGAACAGATCCGAACTTACCCCTGTGCTGCACCATCCTCAAGATCTCTGCTGTGCTCAAAATCATTGTTACAGTCATGGTTCCAATCCATCTTGTTGAGGAGCACAAGGAACGATTAGTAGTATCCACAATGCATGCCCAGATATGATTGTTTTTAAATGGTTCTATATTTCTGTCAGGAATGTGTTTAAGTTTGGGTTTTAGGTATGCATTTTGGAATTGTTTTAATCGTGATCCAGTTGGCTCTAAGTCATAGAGATATTGTGTGTAACAGAATAAAACATTACCTGGCCCTCTGCCAACTCCACAGTCTTTGATCTTCATGATCACTGTATTTACAAAGTGCTTACTTAAACATGAAACACGACTGGAAGGAAGGAAATAAAACTTTGACTTCCTCTATTCAGCTGGAAGGAAGAATAAGAGACTTAGTAAGGACTTAAGCAATTCTAGATCTCCTGATATTTATGGATAGCTAATGTGTGTGTGTGATTATTTAAAAAAAATACCTTAATAGATAGAATCAACAGCCATGGTAACTGTAAATAAATAGAGTTTACTTGTGCCATAATGGTGTAATTTTCAAAACATCTTACACACCAATACTGATAAAATGTTTAGAAGTAAGCTTTTGGGATAAAAATAATTTTCAAATGTGTGATTATGGCTTTGCTGTCTGTCCACTTTTTCCATAGCTAATATAATTGTACTATACACATTGCTGTTACTGTAGTGTGGTATTTATGTTGCTTTGAATGCATTCTTAAACACTGACAAGATGTTATCTACCATCTAGAACATAAGAGAGAAGAAGAATCATTAGTTTACCATAGACATATGAAAAAAATAGGTTCCATCCATCTTGCATAAAACCCAGAGTTGACTTTTTAGATCTTTAAAACAATCCAATATAAGAATGTGTGTGTGCAGATGTGTGTGTTCTTACATCTCAAAATTCATAGTGTATTTTTGCTGTTTTCATTAAAAGTCTTTAAAATGTAAAAATCTGTAGCAACACATATTTATCTGAAACATGAAGCAACCCCCTAGGAAAACCTTTCAAAACCATCTTCATCATAACACCCAGAAAGTGTCAAAGTCATTCATCATGTATAATTAATACATCCCTTTCCCCCTCTCCTCCCTGAACACAGGCATTGCCAAATGAGTCATGTGGATTTATAGTAAATAACACTGTTTTCAACAATTTGTTTCTGTGTCTGGACAGATGTATCACTTAATTTGTCAATTCAGAAATTTGTTTATTCTGCTCATTCTTTGTTCTTAGATGCACACATATAACATGCTTCTATAAATATGGAAAAAGAGCTTCATTTTGTAATATTAAAAAGTAACACTTTATGGATCTTTCAGTTCAGTATGACAACACAATTTATCAAAAGCATCACAGTGTTTAAGTAAGGTGGCACGTTTTTTGAAGTGAGGAAAGGTCATGGGACTAGTATAAACATTTTGTTTATTCAATTTTATTTGACTAGTGGTAAATTATTTTCTTTCTACAGAAAGGTTTTAAAATTAGAATGAAATGTCTCCATTTAGTATATTAGACTGTCACTCAGAATATATGCTCAATCAATATATAGTTACTTAAAGTCAATTTTGGACTGTTTTCATTAAGGGAAAATTCTTTGTGCAAGAACTTACTCATAGCTAACCCTCCAAATAGGTTTTCAAAAGACAGTAAATCCATGGGAGGAAATTGCCCATTCTTCTCCCATGGAGCAGCTAGTAGATTCAAACCTTGTGCCTTGTAGATTGCAGCCAACTTCTTCTCATTAAGCCATCAGCTCTCTTTACAGAAAGTAGGGGTTGTATATATCATCCACAAGTATTTGTTCTAGCATCTTAATGTGTGTTTTGGACTTTAATTATTAGTGGTTTTATTGAAATACCTAGAAATTAAGATTGTAAATGATAATTCAGTCATCTAGCTGAAATTGAACCCATTTGGTTACTTGATTTCATAGTCTGTCTTGAAATTTGTCAGTCATTTCATAGAGAAATACAAATCAGTATTTCCTATCAGGTAGGAACTGACCTATAGCTGACCCTCCAGTAGGATTTAAGATTGAACTGGAGGCGATTGCGCATTGTTCTCCCACAGAGAAGGTGTTAGATTTGAACCATGTGTCTCTTTATTGGCAGCACAACTCCTTACCACTAAGCCACCAGAGCTCCCTTATGAAAAGGTGGTTGTTGTGTGCTATGGATTTGGAACCAACCCATAGCTGACCCTCTAATGCATTTTCAGAAGCAGTAAATTGTATGGGAGGAGATGGCCCATCCTCTCCTACAGAGCAGCTAGTGGATTTGAACTGTATGCCTTTGGGATTGCAGCATACTTCTTACCACTAGGCCACCATGTTATCTATTTTTATTTAAAATATTATTCCTAGAATTTAGGATAAATGAGCAAAAAAGGTAGTATTTAACAAGTTATCTTAATACCCTATCACAAAATTCCAACCAGCATGCTACTTAATGCAAATATCTTGACTAATATGAAGAAATAATTATTTTAATTTGCTAATATGATTAACATTTATCTGTATAAAAGTGTATTCTTTTTCAACCAGCTTGTTTTCTTTTGACTTCAGAAGGTCTCTGTTGTTTTTAGAGAAAGATATAAATTAAATTCAGTGCTTTATTTATTTTTAAAACTTGTCTCAGTCAATGTCAGTGACAAGCATTATTAACCATGTTTTATTGAAAGATGAAATTGAATTTTGTGTAAGAAGCCTTGAAAATGATGACACTTGCTTTGGTGGCTAGCTAACTTGACATACTATTGAGTCAAATGAATCTTTGCCTTGTCTGTTTCATGAGTAACTTCTTTTCCTTGAAACCTTCCTCGATATCCCCAGAATAACAATTTACAGGAAATTTCTTCATGCAGGAAGTGAGGGACTGTTTGGTTTTAGGAGCTAAACACTATTCCTTCACATACGCTCCTGGTTTTCAGAACACTTGCCGTGGGATTTTGCTCTTAATCTCCATGTTATACTCCAACAGACATTTGAAATGAAACGTTTAGTCAGGGACAAAGATAAGGACATAGAATCCTCACCAAAAAAATTTCTAAGACCCTGTTGGTATTCATTGGTTTTATAGCTCCAGGCATCATAAGCACACAGAGAATAGATAATTACTCAAAGGAAGACGTTTTGGGGAAAAAACCCTCCTCTCTACTTCAAACAGAACTGTCTAAAAGAAGCTCTGTGTTTACTCTTTCCACATGGCCATCTGCCATGTTTGATTTTCCTGCAGGAGGAAGAATCCTCTTGTGGTCCTAATTGGATATCTTGGTACATTTATAAAACCCTTGGTTTTTATAAAACAAGATGAATTGACACAGTGTCTGTAACAAGGTGAAGATGGTAAAGAAAAGGGCAAGGCTCAGATCTATCGTTCATAGGGCGGCCTTGAGTTGTAGTCAACTCCGTGGCACCTAACAACACAAAAACAAAAGCAGTCTGGTTTTCCTTTTCTGAATTGCTGCGTTCAAAGATCCTGCTCACCAGGAATTCTCGTGGTAACATACTGTGTGACGTTCTAGCCGACAGCGTCCGTTGGAGTTCCTTGCCCTTTGTTCATAAAAAATCACAGGTCAGCAATGATCTAAACTCTTCATTTTTTTTTTTAACTTTGAAACATTTCTTTTGAATATGCATACGTTAAAATTTACAAGAGCAAGCTCCTGCATTTTTGTAACTTCTGAGTAGATGTCATAGAGGAGACATGCCCGGCATGACTTTGTGACCTCAATTTGTTTCTTGTTGTTCTGAACTCATGCTTTACTGATGGGGAAAAAAAATCACTCTATTACTTGATCACTTGCTGAATTTAGGAATCTCAGCTATATGAATGAGCTAAGGTCCGAAGGGAAAGTTGCATAAACTAGTATCATAAAAAAAAAGTACACTGCTGAGACTGTCTTTGAAAATGTGTAGCTTAGAATAAAGGGTCTGATTTTTCCATGGCAGTAAAATTGTAGTAGGTTAGTTCCTGTAGCTTTGATTGCTGCTCAGAACTTCAGAATTCAGATGTTATGAAAATGCAGGAGCTATCACGAGTGCATTTAAAAGATATGTACTTGAAAAGGGAAAATCTGTAAGTTAGGTCATTGTAGAATATCTACTTCTTTTTTATTTACATTTTTCAATTGGACTTTCTGTAACATTGGCATGCTAGAAATTGCATGGCATACAAATTGCATAATTTAGTATAAATCTTTCTCAATTGCCCAAGAATAGAAGCAATTCTTACTGAAATAGGACAGCTAAATATTACCTTATATAATACTATAATTCTTACAGTAAACCAATTCCAACTTAAATTAGTTTTGCATAAGTCCAGCAATCAGTATTAGCTGCCAGGGTACTGGAGAGTTTCATTAATTCTGTGACTTTACTGTAGAGGGGTTACTGTACATTATGGCTTGAATGATCAGTAAAATGGTGAAGGGTGGAAAAACAGAGAGATTTGAGGACTGAAAAATTTAAATTCAACTTTGACCTCAAAAATACTTAGAGAGGTTAGCAAAAACATTATAGCGAACAAACAATTCTTTGTCCCAGAAGTCCAGTTTTCTATGCAGTAAAAAATACTGACTTGGTACAAAAATGCAAGTTATATCTTCATTCATAGTGACTATGACTATTATCACTTCAAGAATGTGTTCTTTGGGAAGCTTTGTTTGGTTTTCTTTTTAAATAATTAGAATACTTTTGTTGTTGTTATGTACTGTTGAGTCACTTATGACTTATAGTGAGCCCATGCACAATAGCTACGAATTCTATCCTATCCTGAGCCAAACTCACTGTCTCTGACACACTTGCTCACATTTCCTAGTCAGTGTATCAGTCCATCTCACCCAGAGTCTTCTTCTCCTGTGTTGTTCTACCATCCTTCCAAGCATGACGTCCTTTTCCAAGGACTGGTCCCTCCTGGCAACAATATTCCCAAAGTATGTGAGTCTTACCTTTGAACTCCTTGTCTCCAGAGAGCAACTTGGATTCACCATCTCTGGGACAGACTTGTTTGTTTTCTTGACAATTCATGGTATGTTCAAACCTCTTCTCTAGCACCACAACTCAAAGGCATCGATTATTCTTCAGTAATTATTATTCATTATCTAACTCTCTGATGCATACCAAGTAATTGGAAAGACCAGGGTCTGGATTAGGCACACCTTAGTCTCTAGACTGACACCTTTGCACTTTAGCACTCTTGAAAGGTGTCCCTAACAGGAGATTTTCCTAATCTGTCTTTGGATTTCTTGGCTATTGGTGCCAAGAGTGTTGATTGTGCACCCAAGCAAGCTGAAATCGTTAACAATCTCAATCCACCATGGTGTTTCCAATTGGTACTGCCAATAATACCCTTAATCTCGAGAGGAGAGTTTGTAACAAAAATATCTAGCTCTTGGCTGAGCTATGCCAGTTTGTTTTTTGGTTTTTTTTATGTGTGTATCGTCAAATTGGATCTGACTGGTACAGGAGGTGATTGTTCCTCCTTCTTCAGCAGAGAATCTGGTGGATTTGAACCATGCACCCCTGGGATTGCAGTGCAGTTTCCTGCCACTAGGCCACCAGAGCTCGCCAAACTATGCCAGTTTTACTCATTGCTTCCTTTGAAACAACTTTGACTTTTTCTTTTTTTTTTTTTTTAAATACCAGATGGTATTTTTTAAATACCAGATTATCCGAGAGGCTGGACTCTATGAGGAGAAGTGTGGCGTTAGGATTGGTGGACAATCTATCAACAATCTGCGTTATGCAGATGACACAACCCTGCTCGCTGAAACTGAGGAGAACCTCATGCACTTACTGCAGAGGGTCAAGGACTGC
>NW_006399848.1:2246311-2262492 GCF_000299155.1 Elephantulus edwardii
ATATTTCATTTACATACATTGTTTTTTATATAATCTTTCATTTACATTGTATTTCATACAATCATTCACATACATTCTATTTTACATTTTTATCCTAGTTTATTTACAAAATTCAAATACACTGTTTTTCATACCAGATCCTTCCCATTTCCCTCATCCCCCTTCCCATCAAACTGTACAACTCCATGATTAATTCCCCCACATCCTCACCCATCTGCTTCCACACCCCCGTTGGATCTCCATACTCGTCCTATAATAATGGTTTTACACAGTATTTGTCCTTGTGGGACTGAGTTAGTTCTCTCAGCATAATGCTCTTCAGTCCCTCTCAAGTTAGATAATAATTTCATATTGGCTTACAAATAAAGTTAATATACATTGTTTTTCATACCTGACCTTTCCCCTTTCCTCTACCAATTCCTCCCTCCACTCATCAAATTGTGTGACCCTATGTTTAAGCTCCCCCCTCCCCTCCTTGGATCCTCGTACATGCTCTACAGTAATGGTTCTATACAGCATTCGTCTTTATGAGATTGAGTTAGTTCACTTCGCATAATGCTTTCTAGACCTCCCACCTAAGATGAATTTCCATTTCTCCTAGCATGTTGTCTTTTCTCCAAAGACGGCCTCTTCTGACAATGTGCTCAAAGTATGTGAGATGAAGTTTCACCATCTTTTCTCTACAAAGCACTCTGTTTGCACCTCCTCCAAGACAGACTCGTTTGTTCTCTTGGCAGTCTATGGAATATTCAATTTTCACAATGGAAATGCTGAATTAATAGCAGGTCAGTGATGGTGTTTTAAAAAGTATAATTTAGTTCCCATAGAAATGGAATATGGCAAATAAGGAGAATTTATCTTGTTACAAGTCCTAATCTAAGAAACATTTCAAAATTTCTTATTTTTTCCACTTTCTGAACATTTTGCTCATTGAAAGTGAACAGAGCAAATTTGTTTCCCACCCAACAGTTTATACACATTATTACAGTGTCTTTAATGTAACAGGTGTTATTATATGCATTTAGCTGACTACACAATTCAGAGATCCTATGGACAATGGCTCTGAATGCTGCCTTTTCCTGAGCTCTCCTCACCCTCTCTGACACACCTGACCCCGTTGCCACAGTCACTGTCAATCTGTCTCATGCAGGCTCCCTGGTTTCACCTGCCCATGCTTCCTGCTCTTTCCTGTCTTCTCAGTTTTGTTTTAGGAATAAAGCTGTCCTTAGGGTATTGTGAGTGTGACTGCTGTAAGATGCACGGTCCTCACAGTTGTCATTGTTCACTTGATAGGTCTGGCTTTTGTTTGACTTAAAGGTGACCTCTAGGAGTGGTTTCAGTTCCAGGCTTGATGAATCTCTAGAGGCCATAGTAATGGGGTTCCACCAGAGTCTATAAGACCAACACGTGTGAGTGTCCATGACCTCCCATTTGTGATCTCAGTCAACATGATTAGCAGTGACAGCTGGGAACCACCTCCCTTTTCTGGTCTTAGAAGGTTTGTTTGGTCTCTTAATTCTTTTTGTTTTTAGTCTAAAGCAGTGGTTCTCAAGCAAATGGTTTAGTTAAATCAATTGAAGGGCTTGTTGAAAAATTGCTAGGTTCCATCTACAGAGTTTCATAATCAGGTTTGGATGTAGCCTGAACATTTGCCTTGTAATAAGTACCCAGATAGTACTGATTATGTTGGTAGAGGGTCAGACTTTGAGAATTACTGGATTTAAGGTGATGAACATGACCACCTTCTGCTTCATGCATTAAGGGTATAATTACAAACATGCCACTGCTTTTTGAATTGGAGAATTACTTCTGTCTGGTGTAGACAGGAAATGGTTACAAAATAATGTGTAAAAAAGAGAACTAGCATATTTTGCTAGTTTCAGCAAAATTATGAAATATTTTTCCCTTAAATAAACAGAAAGGAAAAGAAATTTTAAAATTGAGTAAAAAAATAACAAAAACACTTGAGTATAGTCAGCACATGTAAAGCAGTTTAAAAAGATATTCATATTATGGACTTTTTGCCATACCTTTTCTGTATTTTAGAGTAGCAGGGTTAAGATGTTTGTTTAAGGTGTGTGTGTTTTGCTAGAAATTTGCACTGTTTACTTGTAACTCAAAGGTTTTAATATATTATGGTTCTATTTAATATTTGATTCTAGGATTCTTAAAAATGTCATTTTTGTTTCTTCTTTTACCCACTAACAGCAGAGTGCTACTTAGTTGACATGTATTTGATTTTTTGGTTTTTCTTTGTGTTATTAGTTTCTAATTTGCAGTGTGATGTGAGAAGATACTTCATGTAGTTCAGTGCTTTTTAATTTAGGCTCGTAATGTGACCTATTCTGGAGGATGATCCACGTGAACTGGAAACGAATACGCACTGTGCTGCTGAAGAGTGGTGTGTTCTGCCTAGGTCAACCCCACGGTGATTGGTTGTATATTTTGGATAGCCCATCTTTCTACTGTGGAGCAGATGGTGGATGGAAATAAAACTATTTTGTATTTCCAATTGATTACCTTTTTGTGTCACTCGTTATCACACACAGAGATTAAAGTATTATTTACTTACTATATTTTGTAAATTTTCAACTATAAAAGAAAGTTGAAATATAGTTCCAAGGAATACTCCAAGAAATGAAATATTAAGAGCTTTATAGGTCATTCTTAACATTTTAGACAACTTAGAGAATCAGAGTACCTGATATCCTGAAAGTCTTCTCTCCATTTTTCATATATGAAATTGAGATTATTGGTCCTCAGTGCTTTGGGATTATTTCTCCAGTCTGCTGGGAGGTCATCTTGAAGTATCTAATGTAGTTATGTCCAAAAAACAAAGTGACACACGGATCAAATCCATAAACATGGTTTTGTTACTCTGGTATTCTAACCAATTGATCTAGGTCTATATCCTGTAAATTCTTTTTTTTAAACTTTTTTAAAAGTTTTAATTTTTTTTCTCTACTAGCTTATTTATAAAATTCGAATACATTATTTTAAAGAACAAATTCGTTCAATTTCCCTCATCCCACACCCCATCAAATTGTACAACCCCATGATGAATCCCCCACTCCCCGTGCACATCCTCATCCCTCCATTTCCAACTTCTCACCCTTCTTGGATCCTTGTACTCCTTCTACAATAGTTGTTTTATACAATATTTATCCTTGTGGGACTGAGTTAGTTCACTCAGCATAAGGCTCTCCAAAAGAGCTCTTATCTGAGGAAATGATTTGAGAAGCAAAATAGTTGCTTCTATTATTTGCATTAGTTGAATTTGGGATTTATACATAATGTACTGCTGTTGTATTAATTCTGACTCATTGAAATATTCCACCAGGTTTCTGAGGCTGTAAGTCTTTATGAGAGGAGACTGCCCATCTTCTCCCATGAAATGACTGGTAGATTTATTCCACTGACCTTTCGTTTAGCAGTGCAATCCATAAAGCACTGCACTACCGGGTATACATAATGTATATGTATTCATAAATTGTTCTGCTAAGATTAGTGGAAAACCAATTATAAAAAGTGCCGAGTCAGTATTGTCCCAAATGCTTGATTTGCTGAGTAACTCTAATTTCCGACATCAACAGTCCCTCCTTTGTTCAATTCCCTCACTCTTCTATGTCCCTTGGGTTAGGTGATATACTGGAAGATTTCCCAGAGACTCTGACCCATTAGGGGAAAGACTCATGCCACTAGTAAGCAAGCTAGTCTTGCAGAGACTGGTGAGTATTGTAGACTATTAGCTGCATTATAGCTGGATGACAGGCATCCTGAAATGAGAGCTAGCACTCTCTTTTGGCCCCATGAGTTTATATAAACCTCTAGTAGGTTGGGGCTTGTATCCCACCCTAATCTTCTCTCCTTAATACAATAAATATTTCAGCACTGAATCAACAATTAGTTTATGACCTGTTGTTTTTGTTTGGTGCTATCCAATTATAAGACTCATATTGACCCTATTGACAACCACTCTGAATACTGTCCTATCCCGTGCCATCCTCACAATCTTGGACACAAGCCCATTGCCATAGTCAATATGTCAACCAACTTTGTTAAGAGTCTTTCGCTCTTTCATCATCCCTCTACGTTGCCAAGTATGATGTCCCTCTCCAATGAATAGCCTCACCTAGAGACATGCACAGAGTATATGAGACAAAGCTTTATTATCTTTGCCTCCAAGGAACACTCTGGCTGCACCTTAACCAAAACATATGCTTGTTCTTTTATCAGTCCATGACATATTCAGCACTCTTCTCCAATACCACAGTTTAAAGGCATCAATTCTTCTATTATCGTTTGTCATTGCCCAGCTTTCAGATGCACAGCAAGTGACTGAAAAGATTATGGCCTGAATCAGGTGCGCCTTTGTTCTCAAATTGACATCATTACTCTTAAGTAATTTGGAGAGGTCCCGGACTTCAGACTTTCCCAGTGCAATATGTTTCCTGATGTCCTGAATGCTGGTACCAAGTGTATTGATTATGGATTCAAGGAAGATAAAGTCATTGACAATTTCAATCATTTATTCATCCATTATGATGTAGCCTAAGATTCCAGTGGTGAAGGTTTTTGTTTTCTTGATGCTGAGATGCAATCTATATTGAAGGTTTCAGTGGTTAACCTTCTACAGCAAGTGTTTTAAGTGTGTCTCACTTTCACCAAGCAAAATTGTGTCATCTGCATAACAAAAGATATTGATGATGCTCTTGCCACTCCAGGTGCCACAGCTTTCTTAGAGAGTCCAGCTTCTCGAATAATTTGCTCAGCACAGAGATTAAATAGAGATGGAGATAGGATACAACCCCTGACACACACACACATATCTTAATTTTAAATCATGCTATATTCCCTTGCTCTGGTCACATAACAGCCTCTTGGTCTAGGTCTAGATTTCACGGGAGCACAATCAACTGTTCTGGAATTCCCATCCTTTTTTTTTTTTTTTTTAAAGTCCTGTTCTTTTCTATGTTAGCCATCATGTGTTGGCATTTTGAATAGTAAACCTTTTGATACCACAGAGTACACCTCCTTTTATTTTTATAATGAAATAACACCTTAAACAATAACAACAGTAAAAGAAGATATTTCATAATCTTGAAATTCTTCAAAGGATAGTCAAGAGTTCTTTGATTTAAACAATTAAACATTCTATCACCATAGATATTATTTGCTAGTTAGGTTATTTAGGTTATTAGAAATTAGTTGAGAGAGGTCACTTCAGGTTACTGCAAGCATGCAACATATAGAAAGTAAGATAAAAAACTTTAATTTCAGCTCTAAACATTATTAACCTACGCTTTCTGTCAAACCTTTTGACTATTAAAAAAATATGTTTTTGAGCAATTTCCTGTTGTGAATTTAGCCTTTTGGAACTTTTCCTTCTCTCTTTTAAATTTCAGATTTAGACTGTTCTACTGCTTAATTCCCATCATAATTAATTAATTTATAAATAATTTATATCTCATCTTCACCCTAGATGGATTTAAGGAGGCTGCATTTAGCTAGGAAACTACCATAAATATATAATGAGATGGTATTCAGTATTCTGTCTTTGGTGATTGGAAGGTCAGTCTTTGTCATCAAGGAAAACAGATTGAATTAGCCACCCCTTGCAGGACCTTGCCTCTTTCTGCTCATTTTGTGGGAGTAGTCCTAGTGGGGAAGGACACAGCTGGAATGAAATTGCTGCTCTTCCTAGTAACTTTCTGACTTGGAGCAATGTGTGAAATTCCTCTGTTTGTTTTCTATGTATGAATAAAATAAGTAATTGCACTTATCTCCTAAGGGCTATTAGGATAATTAAATGAGTTATTATACATAGAAACATAAAACATTTGGCAGATAATCAACACTAAATGAGTGTTAGTCATTGTTACAAAAGGCTCTTCTGTTGCTGAAATTTCATTTCCTCAAAGGTGTCCCATGAAGGGACCTTCTTCAACTAGTTCCAATGTTATATTATTACAGAAATGTGTGATTTTCTTCTTGACTGTAAAAAACAGGCATATGAGTGGCAGTATCTGACTTCCA
Source organism: Elephantulus edwardii (assembly GCF_000299155.1). Taxonomy (NCBI): domain Eukaryota; kingdom Metazoa; phylum Chordata; class Mammalia; order Macroscelidea; family Macroscelididae; genus Elephantulus; species Elephantulus edwardii. The sequence goes on from NW_006399848.1 coordinate 2,252,348, forward strand.
TTAACTCCACAAGGTAGGGGGGTGTGAATGAAATGGGAAACATCCAATGTGAAAACAATTTATAAAAACTTTGTAAACAAAACAACATAAAATAAAAAATAACTAAAAAATACCAACAAACAGAGTCATATGAGATCAGGCAGGTCTGAGTGCTCTAGCACCTTCTTCTATTAATTCTAATGCTAACAGTCCCTCCCAATGCTCTTGCTGCTTGACTACTGAGTCTGCTAGTCAGTTGCAATGGCCACAAGGAACTCACAGGAAATACTTACGAGATTTATTAAAGGAGTGAAAGGTTAAGAGTCAGGTTGGAAACAGTTAAGATAACTTTTTTTTTAGTCAGAAGAGCTTCTCAAGCTTTCTTGAAACTCCACTGAACTTCAGCCTTGCTGAGACTTGACTCAACTCTAATCAGTGTTGCAAAGCTTTTTACTTCTGCAAATTAAGTATTTACTCCACATCCCTCGACCCTTAAGATTAGGTAAAGGCTCTTGACTCTGTTTCTGTGGAGCAGCAGTTGGAGTTAATCTCTGCCTCACATTGGCTTCTGAATCTGCATTACCTCTGCGGCTGGTGCTACTATTGCTATTTTAGTCTGTTCTGAGTCTCTGTCTTTCTCAGGAGTCTCTGGCCCAAATGGATGCTCTGCATCTCTGCATCTTTTTTGGTGGTGGCAGGAGTCCTGCTTCCCATCTGTGAGTCTGCTCACTTTAAGCCTGGTGAGATAGCAACAATGACTAATCTTATTATCTACACACTTTGTTTGCATGGAACAACACCGAAAGAAGGTGCTATTACTTTGTTTACATTATAGTATGACCACTTGTGGTAAGGTTAGAACCAATGGCTAGGAAAAAAGCCACATGGAGCAACCTATTGTGTAACAGTAGTCCTTTCCATCATTTGCCATTAATACTTATTGTCTTATAGTTATTAAGTAATGTCAATTTTAATTCCCTTGATAATCAGGTTCAATCACACCAGATACTATCATAACTCTCTTCTTTACCTGTTGATATAGAAGCATGAGCAGCCTCTAGTGGCAATTGAATTGCTGTATGGAAACAACAATCCAAATCAAAGAAGATGCCAGCATTTGGGAACCACACTATGTGAAACACATAGTCTTACAAATTAGTGTGGCATGGAAGAAAGGATGTGGGAAATTATAACTCTTTAATATTTTCACCTGAATTTCAGTGATATTTTATGTCTATGGCCTCACTTAGAGTCAGAGACATAGTGAGTAAGGAGTTGCACTGCCAAGCCAAAAGCAGGCAGTTCAAATCCACCAGCTTCTTTGAAGGTGAAAGATGGACAATCTGAAAACCTGTTGGCTGGTCAGCTATGAATTGATTCTGACATGATGACAATGAGTTGAGTTGTTGGCATATTTCAAAGGAGAGACTAATATTTATTATGGCTAGTTTTAATATTTGTATATCTTTTTATTGGAAGGAGGAGTGGCATCTACTTCCATAATAGCTTACCTCCGGAAACCCTATAAACCTGGAGAGAGGATGAAAGGCACCCAAGCGTCGAGGACTCTCCTTCATAGGGTCGCTATGAGTTGCCTGTGACTCGACGGCACTTAACAACAACAACATATCTTTTTATTGTTGTTATTAAGTTTGTTTATTAAAAAAAGTTATTTTCTAAGTATGTAGACACCATGTCTCTCATACCAAATTATTCTAATAGGATAATGTTTATTGTGGAACTGTGCTTCTATCTCATCTAATATCTTTGCAATGTGATTCTAGATATTTAAGTTTTTTAATGAGAATCTTCACAAGATGCATTGGTTCCTGGTTTCTCAAATGGGAATATTCCACATGGCACTGAATACTAAAGAATAGGATGATAGTGTTCTAGAACATATTTTAGAACAACAAAAATAAAGGATTAATTTTAAAGATACATATGATACTTTAACACAATTTTGTTCCCAAGCCAAAACATTTGTAGTTTTGCCACAGAAAACAATATTTAGGTTCCTCTGTACTTATTGTACTTATTTTATCAGACGGAGTTGAGAAGCACTGCTTGGGTATTTAATGTCTTACTCAAATTTGATTTGGATATTTTCTTCGTTATTTTCATTTTGATGAAAATCATCCTATAATTAAATTACATAAATACAAACTCTTGTTTGTTTTTTAAATATGTGCTTCATCAAGGACCCATCATTAGATACATCATAAAATGAGGGTTTCTTTTACAAAGGATGAATTAAGAATTTCAATTATTCAGTCTGCCAGCAAATTCATAAGAGAACCTGGATGATACAGTTGATCAGAGTTCAATGTTAGTTTACACCAGACTGTAACAGAGACTGCAAGAAGATGCAGAACCAACTCACTCGTCTTCATTTTACCATGAGATTTGGGTTATTTGTAGGTACCCTTCATTCATCAAAGTGCTACTAAACATCTTACTATATGTAACAAGCTTTGTGTGTTAGATGCAAGGGATTAGGATAAAATGAGCAAGAGCTTCTTCTGCAAAGACATTATGTCTGGCAGATGCCCACTAAAGTTGTGAAAGCTCCCGTTTCTTTTCACATATATGTGTTAAGCATTGAGGGAGAGATCTGTAAACAGTGAGAAAGTAACTACAGGCAGTAGGACATGGTACTTGACCACAGCCTTAGCAGCTAGACTGCTATCAGATTGTGTCCTGGAGTCTCATGGAAGCTCTTTCAATCTCCTTGTGCCAGTTTCCTTATGTGTAAAACTGAAGGATACAAGTTTTACTCACGTAATGAGATTCTTTTTTTTTTTTTTAAATTTAGGTTGTTTATTTTTCATTTCAATGAACATCTACAGAGATTTTGGGATTCCATTCATTCATTGTTGCACCCTTCTCCCCGCACAAACGTAATGAGATTCTTAAGCAGACCAAATAGGCTAGTATATATGAAGCATTATATAACGTTGTGTTGTAGTTGTGTAAGGTAGGTGGGAACCGACACATAGCTGACCCTCTGGTGAGTTTTCTGAGGCAATTAATCACACAGGAGAAGATTGCCCATCCCTTTCCACAGAGCGGCTAGCAACTTCTTACCACTAGGCCACCAGAGCTCCCTATTACTTCCCTCATGCTTTCTTCCCTCTTTAGATCAGCTCTCTCTCCTATGGCATCTTTCTATTCCTTTCCTTTCCAGTCACTCTCACTCATTGCTCTTGGGACGCACTGATAGATGACCCCGCGGGTGGGTTTCTGAGGCTGTAAATTGCAGAGGAGGAGATTACCCATCTGTCTCCCTTAGAGCTACTGGCTGATTCAAAGCACCAGAGAAGCCCAGAGTCTGGGCTGCAGTGCAACTCTCTAGGAACGGACTATGCCAACAGAGCTCTCTCTATTAACAAGTAATTTATAGTGAAGTCCAATATTATTGTTTATTAGAAACCTGTGAAAAAGACTGCCTTGAAAAAGAGTGGAAAGATCAGGTGTAGTAATGTCTTGTTTTTACTTTAACTCTTTTGTTGTTGAGTGCTTTGTGTTGCTGGTTTTTGAATCATGAAATAAACCACTGCAAATCACATTTTTCAAGGGGACTTAACTGGGCAGGATGTTTGATCTCAGGGCACGACAAGCCCATCACAAGCTGCATTTCCAGGAGCAGCCTCCACTTTTCCCGGCTGTGAAATGCTGAAGTGCCTTGTGTCTGCTTTCCTCACAGAAGCCTCCTGCTTGCTCCAGGAGGAGCCTTCATCACGGGTGAGCATAACGTCAACAACCTGTGCAGCTGCCTTGGCAGCAGGGCAGCGAGTATCTGCATTTTAAAAACTTTATATTGCCTTTGTGAAAGTGCTTCGCCGGTGTGATTTAACTTTCCAACGGCATAGGTGCAGAGGGAACTCAGTGGAGACCCATTCTTTGGCAATATTTGCCTTTTATAGGATGCATACATATAAATTTCCTATTTCTGTAGTAATATGGCTTTAATCTTAATGAATGCCATTTTGGCAGTTCTCCTCAGAGAGTGGAATTAACATTCACATGTGAACTGGAAATCTTAAAACATTATTAGCCTCCCGAGGGTTATACTTCTGGCTAGTGCACTTTCAGTGATTTCATCCTGGTTTAGGTGAAGCAAAATACCACTGTTTCTGTATATTAGAATGAAACTCTCCAAGGTTTCTATAAATGTAGCCCAGGGTTTTGATTTTTCACAGGAGAAGGATTTCCCCCCCCCCCCCCCCGGGCTCTGAATAAAACTCAATATCAAAATCAATTGAAAAGCTGCCAACAATATGTTAAAAAAGCTTTTTTGGTAATAGCTTTCTTTTCATTAACAACAAATTTCTTAATTAAGTTGCATAGGTTTTTAATGTAACTTTGTGCAATTTTAGAAATTCTATTCTTTTATTATTTATACCTTGCCTGGTTCCACAGAGATTTAAAAATGTTGTAGTGAGGTTATTTGGAAGATTATAAAGATGAGAACTTGAATTCAAGTTTCATTGTCTCTGAAACTAATCATGGGCTTGAGAATGCTGGGAATTTCTTGTTTTTACTGCTTGTCCTTTGTCACAAATATAGTGTCTTTGTTTCCCAGGAATACTCTAGTCTTTGATCACTTTGCCTTATGCTGAAATTTCTGGTTATCAGACATGTATTGAGAAAATATCCTCAGTAAAAGAGTGGATGGATAATGACCTCTGCACTGGGATAGATGAAGGAAAGGACTGTGAAAAGAATGTATGGTGAGGCACTGTATGTATGCTAATTAACACTCTAGAACAAGGGAGCATGACATAGTGAATTGGGGAAGGGGAAGGAAGGAAGAGGGAGGAAAATACGCATGAATAAATGAATGAAAACTCAGCTTTTTGTAAACTCTCATTAAAATCACAATATTAAACAAGTAGTGAAGAAAACCACACCTCAGACTCGTCCCTGTTGAGTTGCAAGTGGCCCTCCATTGGGTTTCTGAGGCGCTAAAGGCACTCTCTGGTGTGGCCCTCAGAGTAGCCTTTTTAGAGTCATCTGGGGGTATATTAAAATGCAGACTTCTTTCTTCTAGGTCAGGAGAAATATGGATAATCTCCTGTGTGATTTAGAGCCTCTGAAAATCCACTGGAGGGTCAGCTTTGAGTCAATTCCGACTCGCAAGCAGTGAGCTTGAGAGTCCCTTGGGATAAAGAATCAGATCAAACCAAAGCCAGACCTGCTGCCACAAAGTTGATTCTGACTCTTGGCAACCCTGTGGAACAGAGTAAACACGGCCACATTTATGTTTTAAAGTAAAAGTATATCCAAGGCTTTAAATCTTTATGGAAGCTGAGTGTCTCACCTTTTTTCCTTCAAAGCAGCTGGTGGATTCAAACCCCTATGATTTGGTTAACAGAACAGTAGAGCAGTGAAAGAGCTAGTTTCAGGAATTTAAAATAGAGGATACTGGTGGGGGTGGTAGGGAGGAATTCCACTTGATGCGTTTTCAGTACCTGGGCATTTATACTTTATGCTTAATTACAAATTAGGATTTCCTTTTCATTATCCTTCTGCTGGTCTGCATTTTTCATTGGTTTTGAGCTTGTCTAACCAATAGTCACAAGTCATGGTGAGTTCTATTGCCTGTCTTAGGTATTTATTTTAATAATATGATTAGTTAAAATGGGAACTCTGGTGGTCTAGCGGTAAGAAGTTATGCTGCCAACCCAAAGGCACTCAGGTTGAATTCACCAGCTGCTCCTGATGAGAAAGGTGGGCTATCTCTCTTCTCATGCAATTTATAATCCCTTATAAACTCTGAAAACTGTAGGGTAAACTATGAATCACTTTGATGACACAAAACAATAACAACAATTTTAGTTAGAGTCACTTTGTGCTTATAAAGGGGAAAAAGTCATTCATGTATCCAGATTATTATATTTCCTCCAGACTTTGTTGAATTCTTTTTAAAAAATGAGGGTTTTCTTCCCCTTTCCTATGTTTTCAAAATATTAAAAGTGACTTCTAGTGATAAAACACACTTAAAGTAGGTAAGATTAAAACAGAAATTTTAGAAACAAAGCTAAAGAGATGAAATATACTCCTATCAAGCATAGAATGAAATAATTGTTGCAGTTGAGAAAGGAATTTAATTCTCATCTTTTGTGCAGGGAAGTCAAACAGGGAAATGTAAGAGGCTGCTGAGTTATCAAAGAAGGATGAATAGTTTCTGGAGAGAAACATTTTCCTGTAACTGAATACTAACAGGAATATATTGCATGTCTCTTACTATAACTGTTTCCAAAGTAATGCAACATATAATGCCATTTTTTTTAAGAAATGTTTTTTAAAAACATAGCTTTCTTATGTTTGTCCTTAGTAAACATTAATATTGTAGTTTTGAGTTTAGATTTCTGGAAGTGATTTTTGAGAAGAATGAATATATGATGGAAATGTGTTGGATTTATAATAATTAAACAATGGAATATAATGACAGGACTGACAGTTATATAAATGTGCAATTTATTGTATCCTTCAGACAGAATATCCTTTTTACATCAAGTATAACTTAAGTTGTTGTTTGGGTTTTTTGTTTTTGTTGGAGTCCCCCCCCCCAAAAGTGCTTTATCTATGTAAATAAAGTTTGAATTTCCTGATGAGTGTGGAAAAAGAACTTTTCTTTAAGGAAGCTATCATGGGTCCAGTCATGATCTAACCATCTTCAGATTGACTCCCACAAATGGTTTGGATGGATATTATGACAACATTTCTCTCTCTATATATTTCATATATCCATCTAGGGAGCTCTGGTGATTTTTACAGAATGCTGAAGAGCAAGGATGTCAACTAGAGGCTAAAGTGTGTCCAGTCTAGGCTACGGTCTTTGCAATTACTTGCTGTGTGTCAGAGAGCTGCACAGTAACTAAGGATGACAGTAGAAGAATTGATACCTTTGAGCTGTGGTGCTGGAAAAGAATATTGAATATACTATAAACTTAAAAGAGAACTAACAGGTCTGTCCTGGAGCAGGTGAAACTGAATTGCTCCTTGGAGGCAAGGATTTTGAGACTGTCTCATGTACTTGGGGTATTGTCTTTAGAGAAAGATATCATACTTGAAAGGGTGGAGGGACAGCACAGGAGAGAAAGACCCTGATGAGATAGATTGAAACAATTACTGGGATAATGAGATTGGTTTAGAATAGGACAGGATTCAGAGCTATTGTGAATAGGGTCACTATGAGTGGTCAACAAAAACAATATCCTAGAATCACTTAAAATGCTTGCTAAAAATGTAGGAAATAGTTCAGGTGAGTAACAAGATTTCCATTTTGAACAAAGCTCCAGGTGATTGAATTGCAGGACTCTTTAGTGGATACTTCGAAAAATAATGGATGAGAGTGGTAACCTTATAGTTAATGACTTGACTGGTCATTTTGGCTGCATGGAGAGCCAGTTAAAGCTGAATGACTAAGGTCATCTGAAAAGCCTGATTTTAATAATTGCCTTACAATTTTACTTTAAAGAAGTTATCCATGTTAATCTCCAGGCATGAAATGTAATGATCTGTTTTATTATTGTTAATTTATGCTCAAGATTCCTTTTGCTCTTCTTTTTAACCAACATAACAATTATACAGACTGACTATTTGCCTCAGGGAGCTGCTGTAATAGGACTAATTAAATATTTAATATTTTAAAGGACTTAAACAACCTTGTAAGTAATATATTAAGAAGAGATAAAATCATGATGTTCTCTTTAGTACAAGAAATGTTAATGACATAGTGATGCAACCTCCCTTTAGTGTTGTGTCCAGTATCTGTCAGGAGGCTGAATAGCAAGATGGTTGATTTCATGACATGGGGAACCTATGACAGTTCTTTTTTCTTCTTTCCAGCTGTAAGACCTAGAGCAAGTTTCTTAACATCTCTAAGGCAACTTAATTCTTTTCACCCACAGTGTAACAATATCAGCTATCTTTCTGGATTGTTATGATGGCATACATTGGAGGCATTCAATAAGGTTAATGGTTTTACAACTAAATCATTCTCTGCTTATTTACAGAGTTTGATGCTGGTAGTTTTGTTGTTTGTTTTTAGTTTTAAAAATGAAAATGTTATCTAGAATTTTGAAAATAGCTCTGCATTTTTAAATCTAAATGTGACTCTGGAAAGAAGGTAAAAGAACAGAAGTTAAAAGAGAAGCAAAGTAAGAGAAAATAGTCCTAAATTTAGTTTTAAACTGGAACTAAAACCCAAGGGGGAAAAAGCTGTTTGGAGAGGATGGAGACTTGTCAATATGGAACAGGACAAGGTAGTGTTTCATCATTCTGCAACGTATAGGGCTGTTGTAAATAGGAGTCAACTTGGTGATAACAACAGTTAAGAATATTGATAATTAAAAAAATGGCTTTACTACTGTGGAAAATAAGAATAATAAAACATCAGCACAAAGAGCTAATATAAGAAATGGTTTAACTTTATAGGTCAAAACACTAATTTAAAAAAAATTTCTTTTGGAAACTACATGAAGATTAATTGAATGAGTGTTTAAATATTCAATTGGATATATACAAAATGTTTTTGAAAGCATGTCTTCCCAATTATTAGATGCTCCATAAAGGGGTTTCCCCCCCTGTGTATATAAACATTCTATGTAAACTCTTTTCTTCTAGATAGTATAAAGCAGTGTGGTGTTTTCTGCTGGCTCAGAATTTGACTTCTCTGGATAATCATTCTTGGCCCTTGCTATAGCTCTCTGGGACAAGCTTCTAATCTGATAAATTAGCCTTGCAGCCAGGCCGCCCATCTACATCATCAACAGCTGCTGTGAGCCATTTCTTGCTCATAGGCATGTTAACCTCTCTGCAAGAAGTTTGGCTAGTCTCACCACTAACTGAGCAGATTCAGCAGCAGAAATGGGAGCACCAGGAAAGAAGAAGCAGAGAAAGCAGTGTATATCCCTCGGGGCCAGAGGTTCCTGGAAGTTGCTTGGATTAATTAAGGGACTGTATCTTACTGTTGACAGAAAAGCTGTTTGAACTAATTGAGGAATTGTGTCTTGCTGTTAACATGGTTTGGGACTGTTATTTACTAAACCTGGGTTTCTGTTGTCTGTGATATCCTTTGCTTTCCTGTCATTGACCCCTTATCCTGTTTCCCTAATAAACCCCACAACTAGCAGTAAAAAAGATATTCTATACAGTCTGTGTGGTCGTTTGAAATGAATTTTGGACCCATAATTAGTAGGTGTAGGTACAACAGAGTCTGGAAGCCATGTCTGACCTCGTAGCTGTTAGTTTGGTACTGTTGATGTTATTGATGATTACCCGTTTTGGAGTTAACAGAGGTCAGACTTGGCTATCCCTATCTTGTCCTTGTTTTTATTATAGCAATACTCAGCTAAACTATGCGAATTGCAAATTTGAGGATGGGGCAAATACTGATATTTTATTCTAAGTTAACTGAACTTGTAAATTAGCTTCATCTTCTCTAGAGAAGGCAAAGAAGTTTCCAGTTCCATTTATTCGACAAGTATTTATTGATATTTACTTTATGACAGATAATTAATAAAAAAAGACATTGGTAACCATGTGGGTTTTTGGTTTTGGTTGTTTTGTTTTAAATCCCCTTAATGTTTATCATCAGTAAGTGTTCTTGATTAATTCATCAATATCTATTAGCTCTCCTGTAGCATGTTTCATTGCTCAACCAAAAAGCTGCATGGCTCTGGTGGTTCAAAATTTATCAGCAGTTTCTCAGGAGAAAGATGGGCAATGTCCTCCCATTATAAAGCTTCAGAAATGAAGGGTTGATTTAGGTAAGTACTGATTTGACTGCAGTGAGCTTGTGTTTTGAGTCTGATGTATTGATTTTACAAGGACTTAATGAAAAACTATGTTGAGACACTATTTTCCTTACATTAATGACAAGCATTTATAGTTTTGAGAAGTTTGTTGAATATTTGTTAATTATATTTTCTATCCTGGTGGATGGTGAAGCAGGGAAATAAGTGGGTAAAGACGCGTGTGAGAAAGGCAGGGACAACACTGACACTAAAGTTGACTCCGCAATAAGGGATATACCTTTAACTTGCTCATCTGTCTGATACTTCTCTAAATCTGAACATTCACATTGAAGACAGACTAGGAAGAAGGATTGGCCATCCACTTCTGAAATAGCAGGCCTCTGAAAACCCTATGTACAA
>NW_006399848.1:2265383-2275002 GCF_000299155.1 Elephantulus edwardii
TCTGTAAACAACAAGGGAGGGAGCTCTGGTGGCTTGGGGGTAAGGAGTTGTTATTCCAAGGCAAAGGCATGCAGTTTGAATCCACCAGCTACTCCATGGGAGAAAAATGAGCAATCTCGTCTTGCGTAATTTTCTGCTTTTGAAAACCTGCTGGAGAGTCAGCTATAAGTCGGTTCCTATTTGATGGCATATACAACAACAACAACTCACAAGGGAGGACACTGCCTTTCTTTGTGGAGTAACTGATAGATTTGAACCACCTGCTTTTATAGTTGACAGAGCAACTCATTACTCATGAGGCAACCAGAGTTCCCTAAGTAAATATATGTTGTGGTCAAGGTTAGGTGCTGCCGAGTTGAGTACTACTCAGTGACACTATAAACATGATCTGAAACCTGACCTATTCTATACCTTCCTCATAATCTCTTCCATACTAGAGCCCATTGTTACAGTCACTGTGTCAATCCCTCTTGTTAAGGGTCCTCTCCTTTATTGACTCTCCATTTTTCTGAGCATGTCTTTCTCCAAGGACTGACCCCTTCTAACACCATGCTCAAAGTATGTGAAATGAAGTTTCACCATTCTTTTTTCTAAGGAGCATCCTGACTGCATTCACTCCCAAGACATATTGGTTTTTTAGACTGCCCATGGGATATTGAATGCTCTTCTCCAGCACCACAACTCAAAGGCAGCAATTCCTCTTCTATTTTCCTTATTCACTTTAGAACACTCAGATGCATAGCAAGTAATTGAAAAGACCATGGCTTGGAAAAGGTGCATCTTAGTCTTTAAACTGACATCCTTGCTCTTCAGCACTTTCGAATGGACTTTAACTGTAGACTTTTCCAATGTATCATGTCTTGATATCCTGGATGTTGATAGTGGATCTGAGTTAGGTGAAATCACTGACCGTTTTTAGCATTTCTCCACCTATCATGATCTTGCTTTTTGGCCCAGTGGTGAGCCTTTTGTTATCTTGATGTTAGGATGTACTTGACCTTTTTTCAGCAATAATTTCAAGTCCTCTTAACTCTCAGGAAGCAAATTGTATTATCTGCATACCACAGGTTGTGTCATCTTTATATTCAAGTTGTTGATGGGTCTTCCTCTGATCCTGATATCACATTCTTCTTCAAAAGTCTAGCTTCTAGAATTATTTGCTTGGCATAAAGTTTAAACAGGTTGGAGAAAGAACACAACCCTGAAACACATCTTTCTTGATTTTGGACCATGCAGTGTTCCCTTGCTTTGTTTGGAAAACAGCATCCTACTTTAGATATGGGTTCCTTGTGAGCACAATTAAGTGTTCTGGGATTCCCATTCTTCTCAACGTTGTTCACAGTTTGTTATGATCCATACAGTCAAATTCCTTTATGTACTCAATAAAGCACAAGTAGGTATCTTTCTGGTACTTCTTGCTTTTAGCCAAGATCCATCTGACATCAGCAATATGCCTGGTGCTATGACCTCTTCTAAATCCAGCTTGTATCTCTAGCAGTTCTCTGTTGATGTTTCATTCTAGTTATTTTTCAATAATTTTCATCAAGATTACTTACATGTGCTATTAGTGATATTGTTTGATAATGTCCACATTCTGTTGGGTCACCTTTTTTGAGAATGGAAACTAATACAGGTTTCTTCCAGTCTGTAGATCAAGTTGCTGTCTTCCAAGTTTCTTGGCATAACCTGGTAAGCACATTAAAGGTTGAAATACACCAATTGATATTCTATCAATTTCTGGAGACATCCTTCCCATCCCCCATCCCCAACATCTTTATTGCAGCTTGAACTTCTTCCATCAACATTGGTTCCTGATTATATCCTATTTCCCATAATAGTTCCACGTCAACCAATTCTGCTCTGTGTAATCTTTCCATCTTCTTTTGATGCTGCTTGGATCATTCAGGATTTTGCCCATGGAATCCTTTCAGTATTGCAACTTGGATCATAATTTTTCTTTCTTCTGCTAATTAAATAAAAAATTAACCTAGAGAATTTTTAAGTGTAAGAAATACTGTGATGCTGTAATGGAATTGGGCCTTGTCTATCTTGCTTTCTTGTCTCACTGATGTCTAGCAATTTCTAACCTGTGAGGGTTGCTCAAGATATTTGATACAGATAATTTGCATTACATCGGACAAATTGATTCTGAGAATAGCGTTAAAAGGGAAGAGATTTAGCAGTAAGAACAAGAGGTACATGCTTCCTTTGGAAATTAGAGGATATAAGACCTCAGTCTACTGTAGGGTTAGCTGGGGGACACACAACTAACTAGCTTGAATGTTACTATCTGAATTTACAAATCCATTCTCCTTTTTTAGGTTGTAATACTAATAAAAGTTTACAGAAATCATAGGTTATTCCAACAGCAAAGATATGGAAGTGGCCTATGCACCAACCCTTTCTTCTTGGATTGCCATTAACTCTCTGTGTGATCTTGGTCACATTGTCTTCCTGGAATCTTAGTTTTGAATTCTTACCTTGATAACAACTTTATAGACAATAGATTAGTAATTTACAGACTTTGGGGGATAGAACAATACAATTTAAATTAAGCTGGGCTTTCTACGGAGGTGGCTATCATCTACCACTGGCATAATGGCTGCCCTCAGACCCCTGGTGAAGCCAAAGATCGTCAAAAAGAGGACCAAGAAATTCATCCGCCAACAGTCAGACCGTTACGTCAAAATTAAGTGTAATTGGCCCAAGCCCAGAGGCATGGACAACAGGGTTCGGAGAAGATTTAAGGGCCAGATCTTGATGCCCAACATTGGTTACGGGAGCAACAAGAAGACAAAGCACATGTTGCCCAGTGGCTTCTGCACATTCCTAGTCCACAATGTCAAGGAGCTGGAGGTGCTACTGATGTGCAACAAATCTTACTGTGCTGAGATTGCGCACAATGTTTCCTCCAAGAACTGCAAAGCCATTGTGGAAAGAGCAGCCTGGCTGGCCATTAGAGTCACCAATCCCAATGCCAGACTGTGCAGCGAAGAAAATGAATAGAAAACTTGTTTGCACATTTTATTTGTGCTAAATAAACCATAAAAACTGCAACAAAAAAATTAAGCTGATCTTACTGCTGTGAATTACGTGCAATCTTTTCAGCATCTGGGAGTAGTCTAGCCTGTTTTCTGATTCGCTAATTGAAGTCTATGTTCTACACTGAATAAAGTTGGTGATGGGAGTTCTCTTGACTGAATGTGGAGAAAAGAATGGAGAGACTTGGGAAGATAGATTTATCATTAGCAACTGCTTACGTCTCACATTATAACACTTATGTAGAAAAAAAAGAGGAAGAAACAGATTTTGTTAGACAGTAAAACTAGAACAGTTGGTTTTACTCTACAGATCATGTAAGCAATCAACAATTGGAAGATTTTTTTTGTTGTTATTACTCAGTTTTGGCCAGCTGCAATTACTCTTGGCATTCTAGTAAACTATTACTTTCTGACATCTGTGTGTTTGGGATTATGACCTTTTAAAAGTATCTCTACAACTACAATAAGGCAGAGCCAAAACTACTTGGGCCTTTTGGAATTGCTGTTTAGTTAACTTGTGGTTTCATTTAATAGGGCTGTGTCTTCCTGGGTATTAAATGCCCCTTGAAAGTCAGCTGGAAGCTTTTGTTAAATAGATGTTCAATGTTTTGTGACAGGCTTTCACTGCATATAAAATAGACATACCAACAAACGCTAGCTTTGAAATAACTTTAACACAATGACTTTTTTTCCTCCCAAAACATTGTTCTACTGTAATGTTTCTAGAAGCACTGTAAATAGTAACAATAGAATCAATACTATGTTAAACCTAAATCAGACAAAAATATCAACAAAAAATTGTTAATGGAAGTAATTAGTGAATGAACAGATAATACAGGTAACAGTGACAATATTTGGCATACAAACATTCAAGATTTTAAAAAATTAAGTTTAAGAAAGAATTTCAGATTTCAGAACTAATGAGTTATTGAAGAAGTGACAAGAAATATATCCTATATACCATCTAGTTGGAACTGACCCATAGTTGACCCTCCAGTGGGTTTTCAGACACAGTTACTCGAACTAGAGGAGATTGCCAATCATTTTCCTGCAAAGGAGCCGGTGGCCTCGAAGCACATACCTTCAGGATTGCAGCGTAGCTTCTTGCCACGAGGCCAACAGAACTCCCCTTAATATATGTTTATTATATGAAATATTTAAACGTCCTAATAAGCTCACATAGGAAACTCTGGTGACCTAGTGGTAAGAAGCAGCGCTGCAATTTCAAAGGCTCTCAGTTCTAACCCACCAGCTGTTCTGTAGAAAAAGAATAGCAGTTTTATCCCATGTAATTTATTGCCACTGGAGGGTCAGCTATGGGTCCATTCCAACTCTGTAGCACATAAAAACAGCAATACGCTCACATAGGGACCTCTGGTGCTCTAATGGGAAGAAGTTGCACTACAATCCCAAAGGTATGCGGTTCAGATCCACTAGTTTCTGTGCTTGAGGATGGGCAATCTCCTGTGTGATTTACTGCCTCTGAAAACCCACTGGAGGGTCAGCTAAGAGTGAATTCTGACTTGATGGCACACACAGCAACAGTGACAAGCTCACAAAAGTACTGCTTTTCTTTCCCTTTTGAAAATTATATTAGTAAGTAAGGCATAAAGAGGTGATGTTATTTTCTCAAAACTATAGAGTTAACGTGATAGAGATTTAGGTAAATAAGTCAGTCTTGTCTAATGCTCAAGTTCTTCATGAATCTACTATGCTGTTCACTTGGCTACAAGCTAATGAAGCCGTCTTCTGCTCAAAAGTTCACTTGTTTTAAGTGTGCTTTTATTATTACTTAATGTAGTGTACAAATATTATTGTAATCACACGGATTTTGTTTATATTCTTTTGTCCTTAATCTCAGAGTAAGTACTATGTTGTCCATGCTTGAACCCTTACACTTAAAAACAAACAAAAATCAACACTGTATTGACTTGATATTCACTGGTTTTTTGAAAAACATATATTTAAAAAATAAGTTATACAGATTTGAGAACAACTTTTTTTTTTTCAAAAGTATTCTGATATCTTTGTTTTCCTGCAAATTTGTTCAACACTGGAGGAGAGAAATCATTAAATGTTAATGGACTTTGACGTAGTGATAGAACTGCTCACTTGAGGCAGATACGGTACTTTGACTCTCTTGGTGTCTGTTCCAGTTGCTTTTTAGATTCCCTTCCTGTGCTGCAGAGACTGGAAGGCTAAGTGTTTAATTTCTCAGACTTTTTTACAGCTGGAGAGTCTCATGTGTTACCTTCTACCAATCAGATAGATTCACTGGAATAGTTTTGCAGTAGAGTTCTGAGAGTCATTCCTGGAAAGTTCAACTTGTTCCTAAATCACTTCCAGCAATTTTGTAAGGACATAATTCCCATCATTAAATCCATTCCTGGAGGTAATGGTGCTAGAGTGCTACTAAGACGAGCTGAACTGCTGTAGCACAGTTAGATGCATTGTTAGGTGCTATTGCTTCTGTTCTGACTCATAGAGACACTATGTACAACAGAACAAAACACTGTCTGATCCGGCACACTCTCGGTTGTTGCTGTGTTTGAGCCATTTTATAGATACTCTGTCAGTCCATCTAATTGCAGGCTGTTCTCTTCTTTCCTTGACTTGACTTTACCAAGAATAATATCCTTCTTTAGGCACTTGTCCCTCTAAAAAACATAACCAAATTTCCTTATATGAAGTGTCCCCATCCTTACTCCTAAGGAGAAATCTGACTACTTTTCAGTCAAGATGAATTATATACAAGGACAGCATGGTGATCAAATGATGCTGGTGTGGTTTATGTCAACTGCAGTAGAGCTTTTGTTCACATATTTCCTTTCAATCCTGATTTTTAGTTTTTGTATCTTTTTAAACCCAAGTTTGGAGTAAATGGGTTTCTCAAATTGAAGTAATTTATTAACTCACCCTGAAATATAACACTGTCAGTTATGGGAATATATCCATATGCTTGTAACGAAGATTAGTTAATACTAAGGTTTTTGCTAACTTCTGTATCCTGAAATTTATCAAATATGGAATCAAGGTACATTAATAATACTGGTCATTGTAATGGAAAGTTAGAGACAGTGTAGAAATATTAGTAGTTGAAAACACGGCTTTGGTGTAATAGGAATGACAGTGGTGATAATGCGATGGAATTTTGCAAGACCAGTGGTTTATTGTATGAAGAAGAATGTAGTATCAGGATTGGCAGAGGCCTGATCAATAACTTGCATTGTGCAGATGACACAACCTTGCTTACTGAAAGTGAGGAGGACTTGAAGTACTTTGGTGCAGAAGATCAAAGAATGCAGCCTGCATTATAAATTTTATCTAACCATCAAGAAAACAAAAATTCTTACCACTGCACTGAGAGGTAACATTGTGATAGATGGGGAAAGGGTTGAAACTGTCAACGACTTCATCTTACTTGGCTCCACAATCAACACCACTGGTACCAGCAGTGAGGATATCAGGAGACATATTACACTGGGAAAATCTCTAGTCGGTACCTTTTCAAATTATTGAGGAGCAGTAATGTCAGTTTGCGGAGTGAGGTACATCTGATGAAGGCCATGATCTTTCCAATCACTTGCTGTACATCTGAGAACTGGACAGTGAACAAGGATAACAGAAGAATTGATGTCTTTGAGCTGTAGTGTTGTAGAAGAGTACTGAATCCCATAGACTGCCTAAAGAATAAACAGACTTGTCTTGGAGACATGTCAGAATGCTCCTTGGTGACAAAGATAATAAAAATTCACCTCGCATACTTTGGGCATGTTTCTAGGAGAGGCTCTTCCATAGAGAGAGACACATCATGATTGGAAGTGTGGAAGGTCAGTAAAGGAAGGAGAGGAAGACCTGCAATCAGGTGGATTGGCATAGTGACTGTCACAATAGGCTCGAGAATGTCAGGAAATGTGAGAATGCCATGAGATTTGACAGGGTTCAGATCTGCTGTTCATTGGGTTGCTATGGGTCATACTTTTCTCGGTGACACTTAACAACAACAACAACAACAACGATGACAACAACAACAATAATGGTATATTCACTAAATACTTTTTTCCCTCCCCTAAAAACGTATATAGTAAGTATACACATAGACCTGACAGGAATCAAATCCACTACATCTATGGAAAGAGACAAGGGATAAACTTGATGATCATTTAGGACAAAGGTAGAGGTCAACAGCAGAAAAGATCATTAACTGAATACATGCAAGTTCAAATTGAAGCTGAAGAAAATGAAAGCAAGTTCACCAGAGTCTACGGTTGAGCTTGAGTATGTCCTGTCTGCATTTAGAAACCATCTTACGGATAGATTTTATACACTGAACGCTAGTGGCCAAAGACAAGATGAAATATGAAATGACATGAAGGCTATCACACATGAATAAAGCACAAAATAACAAAAATTATGGGAAAGAAAGAAAAGACCAAGGTGGATTTCAGAAGAGACTCTGAAATTTGGTATTGAATATACAAAAGCTAATACAAAGGGATCAGGAGTAGAGGAAGATTCAATTACCTGTATTATGCAGATGACCCTACCCTCCTGAAGAATATCAAAGAATACAGCCGTCTGATGAATTAAATCTGAACATAAAGAAAGCAGAAGACCAAGAGAGCTCTGGTGGCCTAGTGGCAAGAAGCTGTGCTGCAGTCCTGAAGAAAACAGAAGACTTTACCACTGGACCAGTAGGTAACATCATCAGATGGAGAAAAAGTTGAGGTTGTCAACAATTTCATTTTACTTGATTCCACAGTCAACAGCCATAGAAACAGCAATAAAGAAATCAAAAGACGTGTTGAATTAGGCAAATTGGCTGTCAAGGAACTCTGTAAAAGTGTTGGATATCAGGAATGCCAGTTTAGGGACCAAGGAAAACCTAAGCGAAGCCATGCTATTTTTAATTGTTTATTTTGCATCTGAAAGTTGAACAATGAATAAAGAAGAACAAGGAAGAATAGATGCCTTTAAATTGTGGTGTTGATGAAGAGTATTGAATATCTCATGGAACACAGAAAGGAAAACCAAATCTATCTTGGAGGAAGTCCACCCCTTGTGCTCCTTAGAGGCAACTAGAGTGCTAGTTCATCTCACATACTCTGAGCATGGATGGGAAAAGTCACCTGCTGGGAAAACTAGGTAAGACAAAGAGGGAAGACCCTCAATAAGGTGGATCAAAACAGTGACTGCAAAAATGGGCTCAGGTATGGTGGAAATTGTGAGGATAGAGCAGGGTAGGACAAGGTTTCAATCTATTGTTCATAGAGTTGCTGTGAATTGTAAGTGATTCAATGGTACTTAATAATAAAAACAAAGAAAAAGGAGAAAAATAGGAGATTTTTGAAGGGAGGCTGGAGAAGACTAAGTATTATAATGAAATAGACAGGGATCCAGAGTCAGAAAATAAAAAGGGAGGAATATGTTTGGTATTTCTCAAGCTTAGAGAACTGAAGGAAAAGAAGTCAAGGTTCAAATTACAATAGTGAAATGGAGAGAAAACGTCAAAGGAAGATGAAAGAAATTCTCAATTCTATCTCTATACCAAAGAAAACAGATTGATGTTCAATCATTCCAGAAGATATCATATCAAGAATTGGTGATATAAAAGGGAGAAGTTCAAATTACACTGAATGCATTGGTGAAAAATAAGTCTCCATGAATTTATGGTGTTCTTGGAGATTCGAATAGAGATATTTTAAGACATGGATTCAATGCTGGAAGTGTTCACTCACCTCCAAGAAATTCAGAAGACAGGTAGCTACATGATTAACTGGAAGAGATCCATATTTTATGCATTTTGAAGAAATGTGATCTAGTAAAATGAGGAAATTATAAAACAATATTATTAATATCACACTTTAGTGACGTTTGCTGAGAGACTTGAAAAATGGTTGCAGTACTCCATTGACAGGGAACTGCTAGAATTTCAAGCTGGATTCAGAAGAGGATTTGGAATGAAGGCAATTATCATTGTTAGGCAAAGCTATTACTTAGAAAGAAACATCATGCTTAGAAAGATGGAAGGTCAGCAAAGGAAAGGAAGACTCTTAAGATGGAATGATACTGTGACTTCAGTAACGGGAGCTAGAGTGTCAGAAATTATGAGGATGGCACAGTCTAGGGCAAAGTTCAGACTGGCTGTTGATAGGCTCACTGTGAGTTGTACTTGACTCAATGATTCATAATAACACCAACAACAATGTCAAATGGTATTGAAAGAAGTCAGCCAAGTTATACTGAATGAATTGGTGAGAAATAAGTCTCTAAGAATTTATGGAACACCAACTTAGATATTTCAGGAAATGGATACGACACTAAAAGTTCCCACTTTGTCTCCTTTATTTTATGTGTTTTGTCAGAAAGAGTCAATCCTTGGATAAAAGCCTCCATTCTTGGAAAGATAGGAAGGCCCTCAGCAAGATGGATTGACACAGGGACTGTAATAATTGGCTGGAGAATACTAGGAATTGTGACGATAGTATTGGTATTAATATGCTCTTCCTTCTTTTAATTACTATCCAGTTGAAACTGACTCAGCTGATTCTTTATTGAGCTCCCAAGGCTGTAAGTTG
>NW_006399848.1:2275157-2276924 GCF_000299155.1 Elephantulus edwardii
ACTATGGGATAATAATAATAATAATAATAATAATAATAATAATAATAATAATAATAATAAAATCTGTCTTGGAAAGTGCAGCTGAAGTGCTCCATAGAAGTAAAGATGGGTAAAATTCTTCTTACTTACTTTTAGCATGTGGCCAGGTGGGTCAATCGCCAGAGAAGAACATCACACTTGGTAAGGTACAAAAAGAGGAAGATTCTACGTAAGACTGACTGACACAGTGACTGCACCAGTGGACTCAAGCATAGCAGAGGTTCTGGGGATGACAAAACTGGGCACTGCTTCCCTGAGGCTGCTACGAGTGGGAACCAACTTTAAGGCACCTGGTAACCACAACAATCATGATAGATGGAGAAGGGATTGAAACCCAATGATTTCATCTTACTTGGGTTCACAATTAACATTCTTGGTACCAGCAGTCAGAAGATCAGGAGACCTATCACTTTGGGCAAATCTGCTGTCAGGGACCTTTACAAAATACAGAAGAGAATGATGTCAGTTTAAAGACTAAGGTGCACTTCATTCAGGCCATGATCTTTTAAATTATTTGCTATGCTTTTATACCTAGACAATGAATAAAGGACAGAAGAATCGATGTTTTTGACTTGTGATGTTGGAGAAGAGTACTGAATATCCTATGAACTTCCAAAAGAATAAGTGGATATATATGTCTTGGAAGAAGTACAACAAGAGTGTACTTTGGAAGAGAGAATGGTGGTTTTTTTCTCTCATACTTTGAAAATGCTGCTAGGGGAGGCTATTCTTTGGAAAAGGACATCAAGCTTGGAAAAAGTGGAGGGTCAGCGTCAGCAAAAGAGAGGAATACTCCCAACAAAGTGGATTGACATGGTGACTGTAGTGATGGGCTGAAATGTATCAGACGTGATGAAGATGGCACAGGATAGGACAGGATTCAGGTCTGTTGTTCATATATGAGGTAGTAGATGCGATGGCACCTAACAACAACCACAACGACCAAAACAAAGGAGAACGTGTAATGTGAAGTGTTAGCATCTTGAGATTAAACTAGTTTCATAGGAACTTCTGTGGAGTAGTGGAGAAAAACAAAACAATTATCTTTCATTAAGTTATCTACTTGAACTTATTGAATGAGTAGAGTTAAATATTTTAACTGCCTTAATTGGCTGAGAATTGTTGTCTGGACACTTTCATTATTCGTTTTAAATATTGTTTTATATAGTATTGTGAAATTTTTGACAGGTGATGCCTGACAAATATTGTACAAAAATAATTATGTTCTTCTTTCCTACATCTTCTATTTGTAGAAGATGATTCTACTTAATGTTTGACTAACTATCAAGGATCAAAAAGTGCTCCTCTAAAATATAGGCTAGCCAGACTGGGCCATGATATTTATTATTTTAAGAGGTAACTAACATCTACAACCAGGAGAAGATAAAATAGATGAATGGGACTTTCTAAGAATCAAATCCCTATGCACACCCAAAAACTTCTCCCACAGGGTAAAAAAGGGAAGCCACAGATTGGGGAAAAGTATTTGGTAACGGAATGTCAGATAAGGGACTTATATCTAGAATTTATAAAATACTTGAACACCACAACAAGATAAAGGTAAATCATCCAATTGAAAAATGGACACAGGATATGAATAGACACTTCACCAAAGAAGACATTTAGATGACCAACAAGCACATGAAGAAATGTTCAAAATCCCTAGCTCTAAGACAGATGCAAATCAAAACAACCATGAGATATCATCTCACCCCAGTCAGAATAGCA
>NW_006399848.1:2281144-2282705 GCF_000299155.1 Elephantulus edwardii
AACAACAACAACAACAACAACAACAAGATATAAAAGGAGAAAGAAATCAGTAGAACTGAGGAAAGGACCTACTACCACCAAGAAAGAAAAGCCAGGGTTTTCGCATGTCTTTTGGAGCCTAGAAACCTCTAAGGACCAAGAAATATACACAGACAGAGCCTTTATCTGAAGTCAAAACTCTGAATTCAAATGTCTAGCTCCCTACATTGTGAAAAAAGAAATTTGTATTTTTTACAGCCGTCCACTTGTGGTATTTATGCTATAGTAGCACTAAATAAATGTGATAATGACATAAACAAAATATACAGAGGTACTATGAGAGATCTAGATATTTGGAGAATACCTTGTTTTTAATGTTGCCTTTTGTAGTACAATGAGTTTCCTTTTATTTGATATTGATAGTTTTTCTGGTCCCGAGTCCATATTTCTCCCAAACTGTCTGGTGGTAGTTGTATAAGGGAGCACTCAGTTTACTATCCTCATAAGAACCCTGGTGACAGGGTGGGTACGTGCGTGCCTGGCTGCTAACAGAAATGTCAGTGGTTTGGACACGTTAACCACTCTGTGGGAGAAAGATGGGACAATCTATTTCCAAAGGATTTACAGCTCCGGTAATTCTGTGAGGCAATTCTATTCTGGCTTACAGGATTGTTATGAGTTGGAATCAACTGCAAGATAATGTGTGGTGTTTTGTTTTGTTTTGTTTTAGTGGTTTGAAAGTATTGTTCTGTTTATAGGCTTGCAGGGATTGGTCAATTTACTTTCTGTGTAAAGCTTGTAAATCCACCCAGTAGGAATGGCTTTATGCATTCTGCTGAAGAGATTGCTGGGTTTATGATAGTCATGCTCTGAAATTGACAAATAGTTCTATGGGAGCATCAAACTCATAAAGTAGTTGGAACTTCTTGTTTTAAAGAAAGTCAGGTTGAAGGGTGGGGGTACCTCTTTTGGACTTGGGGCCTTAAACTGAGAACTTCTTAGAAGATCTGTAATAGGAATCAAGTATTGTAACATTGATCTGGTAATACTCAGTGAAGAACAAGAGAAACGAAAGCAAATGAAGAAGGTTGAGCAGAGGAAGATTGAGCAGAGAAACATAGGCAGTAGTATAAGCAGTAGGACCCAGTAGACTGGCCAATGAAAGCTGGGCATTGCCAGCCATGGAGAAGACTGAGGCATTGTGAAAGTCACACCAGCAAGAAGCTGAGCTGCAATCTGGAAGGCATATGGTTTGAGGCCACCAGCTGCTCTGCAGGAGAAGAATGGGCAATCTCCTCTCATGCAACTAACTGCCTCTGAAAACGCTATAGGTTGGCTCTGACTCAATGGTACTCAATAACTTTCTATATTAAATTTTTTATTCCCTGCAATTCATAAGAATCTTTGTTTTCTTGATGTTGAGCTTCAATCCATATTGAAGACTGCAGTCCTTGACCTTCTGCAGCAAACGCTTCAGGTCCTTCTCAGTATCAGTGAGCAGAGTCATGTCATCTGTATAACGCAGGCTGTTGATGACTCTTCCACCAATCCTGATGCCACATTCCTCCTCATACAGCCCAGC
>NW_006399848.1:2283181-2305873 GCF_000299155.1 Elephantulus edwardii
TTGGAGAGGGACATCATGTTTGGGAGAGTGGAGGGATGGCACAGGAGAGGAAGACCCTCGATGAGTTGGATCGATTCTGTAAGTGGAGTGGTGGGAACGAGTGTGTTTGAGACGGCGAGGTTGGCACAGGCTAGAATGGCGTTTAGGGCTCTTGTACATAGGGTTGCAAGCAACTCGATGGCACATAACAACAAACAACAACTATCCATCAGAAATTTTGCAAGTTATTAGGAAAGCAATAGTAATTATTAAAAAATAAAACAGGGATGACCTCTACATATGGTTTTATAGCTTTTGTTACACATGCCCAAATGCTGTCCAGAAAGAACAATTTATATAATACCTAACCTTTTTCATTGTCATCAACTTCAACAATATGAATTGAGATTGATTTCACAGCACCTTAAAAAAGAAAAGAGCATTTCTTCAGAAATTGTCAATCTACTTATCTTTTCTCCTTGTTTATTCTATTAGTACAATCACTCTATATATCCCATAGACCACTTAAAGAATGAACAAATATATCTTGGAGAGAGTACAGCCAGGATTCTCTTCAGAGGGAAGGAGGCTGAAACTTTGTCTCACATATTTTAGGCATGTTGTTAGAAGGGTCCAGTCCTTGTAGAAAAACATCATACTTGGAAAAGTAGAGGGTTAGTGAAAGAGGTGAAGACCCTCAGTGAAGTGAATCGAGACACAGTGACTGTAACAGTGGGATCTAGTGTAACAGAGATGATGAGGATGGCACATGATAGGGCAGTTTTCAGATCTATTGTTCATAAGGTCACTATTAGTCTTACTCTACTTGACGGCACATAACAACACACAATAACATCACTTACTCGTCATTGAATTGAACTGACTTATAGCTGACCCTACGGTGGATTTTCCTAGGCTGTAAATCTAATGAGGAGATTGCACTCTTTCCCACCCTGTGTTAAGTCACAGAGCCAGAAAAAGAAGTGCAGCTTTTGGGTTAGCAGTACAACTCCCTATACATTAAGCCAAATGATTTCCTCCTTTAGTGAATAGAAATCTACATTTTTCTCCATTTCCCGAAATATTACTTTGAGTTTTAAATAGTAATCAGACACAGTAGAATACTCTTTTTGGAATAGGACATAGAATGAATTTAGAGATTACTAAAATAATCATACTATATTTGGCTCAAATGATTGAAAAACCCTCAGGAGATCAACTAGTATTTTTGTTTATCTATAGATACATAATACTAATTTTAGGACAAATGTAACTAAAAGAAAAGAGCATAATAGCATAATTAACCAATCCACTAAGAAACAGAGCTTAAATGAAATGTTTGTTTACTTAAAAAGATCAACATCAAAGCAGAAATGATCTTCATGGGATTACCATTGAATGTGGCACATTTGCTGTCTCTTCATATGTCTGCAAAGACATTTTGAATTAAAAAAACCAAACCTTAATCTAACTAAATACCTTAGTCTAACTGTGACTTAAATAAGTTTCCTGAGTCATAGACAACAATGTCACAGATATTGCATTATCAGTTACCACCTAACTATAACTTGGTTCTGTGGACACAGGTTAACTTATGTGAGACTGCTCTGACGTTGCTCCTTGGGAATTTCCTCCAAGCATCTTCAGTCATTTTACATAGTTCCCACAAGACTGCTGGGCCTGTAGGCTATCCCTTTCAGAAATTCTTCTTCTTTAGGTCTTGTATTTTCCACAGGGAAACTGAATATAGAAAAAACAACATATAACAAGAATGAATAACAACAAAATCTGATTCTAAGTATCAATTGTCTTGGATTTATTATTATTATTTGCTTTTAGAAATAAAGTGTTATTGGAACAGATTATATCTTTTACAGAGTTTGCCTGTCAACCTTTATATTTCTTTCTAAATCTTTTTCTCTAGGCCCCAGACACACACACACACATACACACACATCCACACATCCTATAGTTGATATGGTAGAGTTGAAATGGAAAGAATAATACAAAAGAAGTACTTAGGTTGAACTTCCTGTTATTGTTGTGTGCCATCAAGTTGACTGTGACTCATAGCAATTCTATGAACAGTGGCTGTGATCATTGCCTTCCCCTGAGCCAACCTTATCATCTCTGACACACCTAAGGCCATTGCCACAGTTACTGTATCAATACATCTCTTCCAGTGTCTTCCTCTCCTGTTCTGACTATCTACCCTTCAAGTACGATGTCCTTCTCCAAGGAGTGGTCGCTCATGGCAATATGTCCAAATTAGAAGAAATTGAGTCTAAAACTCCTTACCTCCAATGAGCACCTGGTTTAATCCTCTCCACAACAGACCTGTTTGTTCTCTTAGTGCAATCCATACTGGAGGCTGCAGTCCTTGATTTTCTGCAGCAATTGTGTCAAGTTCTTCTCTGTTTCAGTGAGCTATGTTTTGTTATCTGTATAAAGCAGTTAGTTTATTACCGTTGCTTCTTAGTACATAGACTGTTTCCTGAAATAGTTCTATGTTAGCCAATTCTTTTTGGTCCAGGGACTCTGTATTCCTTCCATCTTCTTTTGATGCTTTCTGGATCATTAAATATTTTGCCAATAGCATCTTTAGGTATTAGAACTCTAGGCTTGAATATATTCTTCAGTTTCTTCAGTTTTACAAATGCCAGACAAGTTTCCCCCTTTGATTTTCTAACTTCAGTTCTTTGCACATTTTGTTGTCATACTTTGTTTTATCTTCATGATCTGCCCTTTGAAATTTTTAGTTGAATTCTTTCATCATTTATTCTTCTTTTTTGCTTTTCAGTGTTCTAGTGTGATATTCTTCCTCCTCTCTCTTTGTAATGACTTTTTACTTTCTTCATGGATGATATCCTTGATATCATGCCATAGCTTTGCTGGTCTTTGTTCATTAGTGTCTAATGCCTCAAACATTTCCTTGAGATGGTTTTTAAAATCAGGAGGAGTAGACTCAAGGTCATATTTTGGTTCTTGTGGATGTGTTTTAATTTTCTTGAGCTTCCATTTGACTTGCACATGAGTAATTGATAATCTGTTTCATAACCAGCACCTGACTTTATTTTTCCAGTTGATATTGAGCTTCTCCAGTGATTCTTTCCACAGATGTAGACATGTGATTTTTTTGCTTTTTTGTTTTTAATATAGTAAAACAAATGGAAAAGGGTTTATTGAGGTAATTAATGCAAAGGAAGCATGGTTGAAGAAAGATAGAGATGTAAGATAAATGGAAAGAGGAATAAAGGGAGAGGAACAACCCTGCAAGGTTAGGGTGGACCCAAGCCTTCTGGAAGGCAGCCATCAGAAAAACAAAGAAAGAGCTGTAGGGAAATCAAGGTGATAAAATAAAACAAAACAAAATTCAGTTTTTTGTGCATGTTATGGTTTGTTTTGGATGCCATCAAGTTGAGTATAACTCACAGTGACCTTGTGAACAACAATCCTGAACCATGTCCTACCCTGTGCCAACCCCACAATATCTGACACACTCAAGCCCATTGCTGCAGTCACTATATCAATCCACCTGCTTGAGGACCTTCCTTTTTCCTTCTCCCCGCCCCACCCAAAACTTCTACCTTCCCAGGCATGATGTCCCTCTCTAAGAAATCTCTTTCCATTTCAGACAAAATTGGAAATTGACCCTTTCCAATTTGTTGAAGAATGGCATTGGTATCTGTATTGGTATTGCACAGAATTCTTAGACTGCCTTTGATAGAAATTTTATTTTCATGATTTTGAGTCTTAATCTATGAACATGGTATATGCCTCCATTTCTCTTAAGTATCTTTTTGTTTCTTACAGTGATATTTTAAAATTTTCTTTGTATAGGTCTTTTGTGTCTCTAGTTAGATTTGTTCCTAAGTGTTTTGTCTTGTTACTGTTGTTGCTATGTGCCATTGAGTTGCCTGTGACTCATAGTGACCTTATGTACAACAACCTTAAACTCTGCCCTATCCTGTGCCAATCTCACCATCTCTGACACACCTACCCCCATTATGCTAGTCACTGAACCAATCCATCTCACTTTTATTCATAATAGCAAAGAAATGAAAGCAACCCAACTAGCCATCAATAAATGTAAAGAAGGAAAAGTACATTCATACAATGAAGTATCATACAGCACTGAAAAACAATGAACTTGTAAGACACTACACAACATGTGTGAGTCTGGAAGACATTTGCTGAGGGAAATATCTCAGTCACAAAAGGACAAATACAACATAATTACCAAAGTTATAGGACTGACATGGAGGGTTGAGGGGCGATTAGGTTAAAAATTGGATAGATAATGAACACTGCATTGGAGCAGATGAGGAGTAGGACTGTCTTAATAGAGTGTTTGATAAGGCATTATTTGTATGCCAGCAATCTGAAACAAGAGGTGTATTGCAAAGTAAACTGAGGGAGGCAAAAAGATGGGGGAGGAAGGGAAATGTGCAACAGAGAATGAATGAAAGCCTCATCTTTATGCAAACTTCTGTTAAAACCAATGTAAGAAAAATTAAAAGTCCACCAAACTATGTGAGATGAAGCTTCATTTTTGACTCCAAGGAGCATTCTGGCTGCACCTTCTCCAAGATATACATGTTTGTTCTTTTGGGAATTCATGGGATCTTCCATACTCTTCTCCAGAACTACAGTTCAAGACATTAATTCTGTCATCCTTATTTATTGTCCAGCTTTCACCAACACAACAAAGTGATTGAAAAGACCATGGTCTGAATTAAGCATGTTTTAGTCCTCAGATTAATGTCATTGCTCCTCAGTAATTTGGAGAGGTCCCTGACTTTTGACTTTAAAGCATTGTGAACTAAAAGTCAACTAAAATAAAAATGAATTATAAAGCAAACCTTTCCAGTTATATGGGAATTAGTGATAGTGATATTTCCACCCCCACCCCCTTAAGGTTACCAGAACTCTGAGGCTTCAGAGAAATGAGTAGGTCCTATATTTACTTACTGCATAATAAAAGCTGAGTTCTGATTATGACAGAGTTATAGGAAATACAAATAATATGAAGCTTTTCTCTGCCTCTGATAGTCCAAACAAGCCTTGGTTATATAGTGGTTAAACTCTAGGCTATTGTCTGATTGGTCAATACTTTAAACCCACCAACTGTGCTGTTGGAGAAAGATTTGACAATCTGTATTTGTAAATACTACATCCTTGGAAGCCCTAGGGGGTTATTCTATTTTGTCTTGTAGTATTGCTATAAATCATAGTAAACTCAATGTGTTTAGTTCAAGTTTTGGAACACAGGATAAGGATCCATAAAATAATTTGAGAAAGTTTCCAAGATGGGCAACTCATAATAAAAAGCAGGGTGTGTGCCTAAGTGTGGCAGGAATTCAAAGCAAGATAATATCCATTGAGAGTGGTAATTAAAGCTTGGAAAAACTTCTAGAAGAGTTTTAAAGCAGTGGAGCTGCATGAAACACTATGGTCTGATGTGTCCTGCACTAAAAAGAATAATATATGCTTAGATTTGTCCAAAAAGACCAAGTATTTCTTTAGTTAACACACTGAGGTTTTCATTTACTACACAAGACCAGTTCTTCCTTACATGGCTGATTTATGACTTGAGGAGGGGTATCTTGTCTCATTGACTTTTTCTTGAGTGCATAATCAATCTACTTTCATGCTTAATAGCATTTTGTTTTGTAGGCAATGAAACAAGAAAAAAATGTTGTTTTTATCAGAATTTGTGCTAACTTTTTTCAGGATGAATATAAAAATACACTGAAACCTTGCCAAAGAGGAAGTACAATTTATTTGACCCTCCCAATACTCATGGATCTTACAAGAAATAGTTTCTTTTTCTACCCAGCTATCTAATAGAGAAGTTGTGGTTTAGTCACATTTAAATATTGGATAGAAGACAAGTTCTCAGTAAATAATAAGATAATGGAATAGGTAAAAATTACTTTGTGAGCTGTACTTTGTGTTAAAGAGTGAATGCAGATAAGATTGAGCAGGGTAATGCGTTCATGTTGTTGTGTGCCGTTTAGTCAGAACCTGATTCACAGCTGACCCTTTGGTGGGTATTCAGAGGCAGTTAATCACACAGGAAAAGGTTGTCCACCCTTTTCCCTCAGAGCAGCTGGTGAATTTGAGCCACATACCTGAGGGTTTACAGCACAGCTTCTTATCACTAGGCCATCAAAGCTCCCTATAATCCTTTTGTAGATTTTTGATATATGAGAAGTAGGGCTTCTTATTGTTTGCCATGACTGTAACAACAGTCTCAAGTGTGTTGAAGACAGTTATATACAATTGTTCTAAGGATTAAAATAATGGTGACATTTAGCCTTATCTTTTTTTTTTAGCCTTATCTTTTAAAGTATATGATACATTAGGATGTTGTTTGTTATGTGCCATTGAGTTGACTATACCTCATAACACCTCTGTCAACAATAGCTCTGAGCCCTGCCCTATCTTGAGTCAATCTTACTGTCTGACACAGCTGTGCCCATTACCATAGTCACTGTGCCAATCCATCTCTTCTAGGGTCTCCCTCTCCTGGCCTAACCACCTACCCTTCCAGACATGATGTCCTTCTCCAAGGATTCCTGGCAACATGCCCAAAGTATGTGAGATGGAGTTTCAAAATCCTTGCCTCCAAAGAGCAACCCAGCTTCAGCCTCTTTAGGACAGACCTATTTGTTCTCTTGGCAGTCCATGGTATGTGCAATACTTTTCTCCAACACCATGATAACTCAGTGACATCAATTCTTCTGTCACCCTTAGTCATTGTATAGCTCCTGGATGCATAGAAAGTAACTGATAAGACCATAGCTTGGATCAGGCAAATCTTAGTCTCCAGATTGACATCATTGCTCTTTAGCACTCTTGAGAGGTCTTTGACAGTAGACTTTCCCAATACAATTCATCTTTTGATTTCCTGACTGTGGTGCCAAGAGTGCTGATTGTGGATCTAAGAAAGATGATATTGGTAACAACCTCACTCTCTTCTCCATCTATCATGATGTTGTCAATTGGTCCAGTGGTGATAATCTTTACTTTTTTTGATGTTGACATATAGTCTTGATATTGAATACTACAGTACTTCACCTTCTGCAACAAATGCTTCAAGTACTCTTCAGAAATTGATTGCAAGCAAGGTTCTGTCATCTGAATATCACAGGTCGTTGATGAGTCTTCCTCCAATTCTGATACTACATGCTTTTTCATAAAGTCTAACCGCCTGAATGATCTGTTCTGTATATAGATTGGAAAAGTATGCAAAAATGACACAACACACTCCTTTCTTGGTCTTGAACCATGCAGTGTTCCCTTGCCCTATCTCTACAACAGCTTCCTGGTCTAAGTACAGGTTCCACATGTACACAAATGTTCTGAAAGTCCCATGCTTCTCAGTGTTAGCCACAATTCGTTGTGATCCATGTAGTCAAATGCCTTTGCATAGTTAATAAAACACAAATAGACATTCTTCTGGTACTCTACTTTCAGCCAAGATCTTTCACAGCTGGGAGCTGGCTGGGCCTAGAGGCTTGCGCACTGGATCCACCCAGGATGTTAGGATAGAACAGACTCAACTACATAGTTACCAGTTTTATAAGGTGGCATATATTACTGTATTCTGATGTGGAAAGTACTTCCAGCTATTTGTAGGAAGAGGGAAAAATACAATAACATGTAGAGGCTTATACAAAATGAAACATGTATTTACCAAGATGATTAGAAGTAATCAAGTAGGAAGGCAATGCTCATTGCTTGAGCTCTAAGCTTTCCATATCATAGCAGTCATAATGTGCTCTACTTTTAGCCCCTATGCAACATACATTTTCATTTGTGCTCTCCAGTGGGGATGAGAATAGAAATTAGTTAATCTGGGCCCTGTGTGCTACTTGTAATTCATTGGCATGCTGATCAATGGTTTGCTCTCAGCTGGGGATGAAAGTGCCTGGAATTGGAAACTGTGCATCACTCCCCTTTTCCACTTCAGGGCTGTGTCAGCCTCATTATTTCCTGTCTTCAGCGTGGGACACTCTTTCTATACCTTGAAGCATCTGATGTTTTAGTGAGGCTTACTAAAATCTCTAGACCTACCTCATGAAGTCTAAGTAGTGCATAAATTAGCATTCTTTATATGCTCACTTTTGTCTTAAAAAATGTAATATGCATATACATATACCTTCCCACGTTGTAAGTCTTCTGGGAGGCCAGACTGTGTCTCATACATCGTTATATTTTCCCCTCGACTCTGCCCATCACTGTGCCTTTGGTGCCCTCATCCTTCTACCTCACCCTACACCTGCAATGCAAAGAATATAGGTTATACTTAACATTTACTGCTCGATTCTTGGTGAATTAAATTCAGTTACCCTAATGATAGAAAAATCTGTGCTAGTGAATCCCCTAGTAAGTCTGCATGCTTTGGTTTATTCATTGCATATTTGCATCTTAAGGACACTTTTTTTTGGTACTAGAGGAGAAAAACCAAAATAACAGCAAAATGACAAGAAGATGAAGCTAAGTACTGTCAGGAATTAGCTGTTGTTTCTAGATGCCATCAAGTCAGCTTATACTCATCGGGTCCGTATGTATGACAATAGAAACACCAAGTGCTGTGCTGGCCTTAAACCTGCACAGGAAGGATTTTGAAGGCAAACCAGATAGAATTCTGAGAGAGCAATTTCAGGGCAAAGAGAAGCAAAATGAGTTCCATTCAGGTGAACAGGAAAAAACCCGAAACCTAGCAGCCCTATATACATTTAGATGTAGTCTGGGGCAAAGAGGAAGTGGGGAAGTCCACAGACAGCAGAAGGAGAGAAATGCTTACAGGCTTATTGTTGGGGATTACGCAGTTTAAAGTACTAGCCGAGGGTATTGTATTGCTTCCTCTTGGGTAAAGAGACCTCAGGGTTCAAGTCATTTGTTTTGGACTAATAACATAAAATATCTCTTGGCACATCCCTGTGATTTTAAATGCGAAGAAAACAAGTGCATGGAGGGAAAAGCAGGCTTCAGTATGTGACCAACATTGTTGTAAAGAACAGTAAATTACAAATCAATGAATGACTTGAAAGAAGATTAAAATGTGTGTTTGTTAGTCTATTTTTAAGTCTTTCTTTTATAATGTGAGGAAAGAAGGTTATGTAAAGTTTAGCTGGCTTTTAGTAAGATAATCTAAATGCACCTTTCCCACCTTATGTTCTCAGTTGTGGCAGTGAAAAAAATTGTTCTGATCACAGTTTCTTGAAGCGTAATTACTTTGTCAAAAGAAAATATAATTAGAAATGATATTTTAAAATGTACTATAATTGTATTTAAAGATTTGATAATTTGCTCACGTACGAAATGTTCTGTTAATTTAGCAACAACCAACAGTACTGAAGTCAGGAAATGATCTGACGATTTTTCTCTTTCCTGTTTTAAAAATACCATCTATTCTACCCTTTGTCTATTCAATGAGATATAGTTAGTTTTAGTGGTGGGTTGAATTGAATGCCAGACTCAGCTTTATGAACACCAGGTTCGTTTATTTCCTCTTACATCACCATTTTCCATACAGTGTATACCTTTACCGCAATAGAGTAACAACAAAGGTACCTTTAGATTCCACTACACCCCTTCAGGTCGCTACTTTCAGTCAACATGAGTCTGTTTCTTGTTCTTTATTCTTGCCTAGAAATTCTGGAAATTTCCCCTCCTTTCTATTTTTGTTGTCACTAAAAACCCAAACTAAAACTCCTCTCCTTTTTGATAGCAATTTGATAGTTTGAATTTCCTATGCATAGTGAGCTCCTATATGTTGTTCACATACATATTTGGATCAATCAATCATAGCTTTTTGGAATAGAATATTTCTTAGAAATAAAAGAGGATTCTTTTTCACAGACCTTGATAGAACACGAAGTATTAGATTTTAGAAAGATTCAAGTTTTAGAGCCAGATGGAATATAAATTGGGTGACGTAAATAAGCCAAAAGAAATAGATGACTTTTACTTTTAATGCTTTGCTCTTCTTAGTAATTGCTTCTCCATTTTCTGAAGCCTTCACTTTGAGATAAGGGGCTGGATCTTTAAGCCTGAGTGGTTTGGAAGGAATTTGGACTAATGGTAAAGTGTGTGGGTCTGTCGTCAGAGATGCTCTGCACTTGAATCTCAGCTTCCACACATGGTCTTCGATATATTATTTAACCTCCTTCAACTCATAGCACCTAACAACCACAACTTCAGTTTCTCTACAGGCAAAGAAAAATGATAGTGTTTTTTAAAAATATTTTAAATGAAATATTGTTTACGAATCTTTTCTTTTACTTTTCCATAATTTTTGGACTCATGTACTTATAACTTGTTAGTCAAATTTGTGTCTTCTAGGTTGCAACACCCCCATGATACATCTTCAAGGATATGTACATGTACAGCCAAGCACAATCAATAAGAGTGCATCTAAATTCCAAAATCAATCTCCATAATAGTCTATGTGTTTCCTACTGCCAAAGGGGCCCTTTAGAGTAGTGAGAGAAGATCTTCACCCTGAAACCCACAGCGTCCCTTTTCAGCAGGAAGTAGCTAAGAGAATACGCCGTCCCCTTTTCCTTATGACTCAGGGTGAAGTCTCTCTCAGGGAGGAGTGATAGGGAATGGCAAAGGACACACTGACAAAGAAGATTAATCAGAACTGGCTTTGACAAGCACTGTGGCATTTGGACAAGAACAAACTGGGAGGAGGGTAGAGAGAATAGTGCAACAATGAATGAATGGAAGCCCAAAATCTCTGTAAATGTTTATGAAAATTAATAAAATATAATTATAGGAAAAAAAAGAAATATTGTTTACGCAAACATTTCAAACAAATTATCAGTCCTGTTGGCCTAGTCCATAGGGAGTTAGCTGCTGACCCAAAAGACATGCCATTGGCGGCTGTGTGTACAGATGATCTTCAGCCTAGGAAACTCATTGAAGGGTCAGCAATGAATAGTTTTTGAAGACAATGAGAAGAAATAAGGATTTAATATTGCTTCCTTGGGACTGCATTTTAATTAGAGTGGAATTTAACTTATAAAAAATTTTAGATAAATATTTTTCTTCTGTTTTCTTTCTATCAATTATTCACTGGAATAAAGTTTGAAATGTTCTTTTTCAAATATTAAAATTGATGTGAAAATATGTATAAGAATTATTTGAGTAGATGATAATTTCCTTATTACTGACATTTGCTGAATGGTGTGAGTTAACTAGTTGAATCAAGAGTAACTGGAAGAGAACAAAAATGCATTTGAACAATGATATGAATTTCAGTCTCTCATTCTATCTAGGTTTTCTTTCACGATGATTTAATATTGATTTGTAGAAATGGAATGGCTGGGAAAAATGACAATCAATTTGGATAATTAAAATAATCGAGCAGACAAAAGAAATTCAATGTTGACCCTGGTTGTCATGCAGGACGGATTCTCACTTGTGACATACATTGTTCCTCATAAATTGGTAAGACAGAGTATGTTTCTTATAATATTTCATGCTATCCAAATATTGTTATTAGGCCATTTTGGGAAATCCTCATGTCCCTTGAGTTTAAAAAAGTTTAACTTGAAAAGAAAGTCATATTTTGTGCCAATTCTAAATGAGATTAAGTAAATTTATAAATAACTAAAAGTATTAGTTTACTCTTATTGATTATAGTATCTAGGAAGCTTTTATTTGTGCTAGCTCTTTGAAAGTCTCTTCCAATTATTTTCAGCTGATATTAAAAATATAAACATTCTAACTAGGTAAAACTGTAAAAGCTGGACTTTGGCTTCTTAAGTGGTTATAATACATTTATCTAATATTAAAACAAAAATCCTTAGAAAATTCATGAAAATTATTTTTCTTGTAAAATTGTATTGGTTTTCAAATAATGCATGCCACTGAATTGAGCAGAATGATGACCTTGAGTAGAAAAAAGTAAAGAAAACTATACAGATGTATATTTATTGGAAGCATTGAGGAATTTTTCTAGAAGGAGATTTGACCAAGTTACCCTTTAGTATTCGCTAGAGAATATAACTTGAGACAGGAAAAATACAAACTAAAGTCATAAAAAGTTGTGGGGAAACTCAGTAGTAGCAAAGGAGGGGTTTTCTTGTTCAAACCTAATTATTGAGAGAGGTATGATTGCCTCTCATAGTTTTATGTTTACGTGTTCATTGTTGATTGAAGGGAATTAGTCCATTACTAAACATCTCAAGATACAAAGATTATTAATTGTGTTGACTTGGCTTAGATTATCTGAGAGAACATAGAACTGCTTTTCTTTGTTTGAATCTGCAGCCCTAAGCTAGAGAGACGTTGTGTGCTGTAATATTTGTTCTGTTAAATCCTCTATCTTGCCTCAGACCACAATGTGACTTTTATTTAAAACTAACTCTGTGCTACATCTCATTGGTAAAGGAGTTGGATGATTCCTTAAGCGGTTTCTGACAGCACTCAGTTGTGTGTAGACTCTATATCATGCTCATTGGTTTGAACAGTGGCAATATTTGCTACGACATTTTTCTCTTTCTTTAGGACAAAACCCGGGGGCAGATAATTTTTAAAAATGTTTTTCTTCTCTAGCAGCATCTGTTCAATGATCTGAAAAATCTTTGTCATAGCAAATCGCCATGATAGTATTCTTTTTGCTTTTGTCAAATCTAGCAAACATTGAGATCCTGCACTATTCCAAGAACTTTGTTAGCCCCTTAAGGTTATAAAAGTGAAATGATCCTGTGCAGTCCTAAAGGAGTTAATGATCTATTATTAAGATGGACCCATAGCAAACAAAGCAAAGGACAAAGACACCAAGTATAAGAAAATTTACTAGTTAATCTCAAAACAATATAAATAAATCCATTGCTGCTAATTCCAACTCCTGATGACCCCATATGTTACAGGGTAGAACTGAGCACCATTGAACTTTCTTAGCTTTCTATTATAGAGGCAAGAAGAGTCAAACTTTGTCTCATATACTTTGGGCATGTTGTCTGGAGTTACCACTCCTTGGAAGAAGATATTTTGCTTAGAAAGGTAGAAGGATGATGCAAAAGAGGAAGGCCATCAGTGCCATGGACGTGAGCATGGCAGAGATTTTGAAGATGGTGCGGGATAGGGCAACTGAAGGCTTACACAACTTGACAGCACTTGAATAATCTTTATGAAAACAAATCTACAGGGTTTCTTTCAAGCTTCCACTGAGTGAGTTTGAATCACCAACTATTAGGTTAGTGGTTGTTGTTCTTCTTCTTGTGTTTTCTCAAGTCAGTTTTAACTGTGTCAAGTCCCTGTTGTTATATGCCATCGAGTTGCTTGCGACTCATAGCGACCGTATGTACAACAGCCCTAAACCCTGCTCTATCCTGTACCTATCGCACTGCCTCTGACACACCTACCCCATTAATCCCAGTCACTGAATCAATCCACCTCATAGAGGGTCTTCCCCTCTTACGCCGTCCCTCCAGCCTCCCAAGCATGATGTCCCTCTCCAAGGACCTGACCCTCCTTGCAACATGCCCAAAGTATGTCAGACGAAGCCCCAGAATCCTTGCCTCCAAGGAGTAACCTGGTTTAACCCTCTCCAGGATGAATCTGTTTGTTTTCTTGGCAGTCCAGGGTACATTCAATACTCTTCTCCAGAACCACAGCTCAAAGGCATCAATTCTCCATCTATCCTCCCTAGTCATTGTCCAATTCTCTGATGCATAGCAAGTGATTGCAAAGACCATGGCCTGTATCAGATGCACCTTAGTCTCCAGAGAGACACCATTGCTCTTCAGTACCCTGGAGAGGTCCCTAACAGCTTACTTTCCCATCAGAATATGTTTTTTGATTTCCTGGCTGCTGGTGCCAAGAGTGTTGACTGTGGAGCCAAGCACAATAAAGTTGTTAACAATCTCAGTCTTTTCACCATCAATCCTGATTCTGCCAATTGGTCCAGTGGTGAGAATCTTTGTCTTCTTGACATTGAGCCTCAATCCATACTGAAGGATGCAGTCCATGACCCTCTGTAAGGTCACTAGTGATACCATAATGATTTCCTGCCAAGATTGCCTAAAGAATAAACACATTTGTCTTGGAAAATGTGCTGCAGGAGGGTTTCATCCAAGTAAAGATGATGAGACTTCATCTACTATGCTTTGGGCATGTTATCAGGAAAGGCCTATTTCTGGAAAAGAATGTCATGTTTAGAATATTAGAGTTTCAGTGAAAGCTCCTCAGTGAAATGGATTGGCACAGTGACTACAACAGTGGTTTCAGTACAGCTGAGATTGTAAAGACGATGCTGAGTTAGAAAGTGTTCCCTTCTGTTGTACATAGTGTCATATGAATTAGAGCCTATTGATGGGAACTAATAACAATAGTGACATAAAATTTTTTCATTGTGATCTTTATGGTAAAAGTTCACCAGGTCTTTCTTCCATGGAGGCATTTGCTTGATCATTGTGCCACCAGGATTCCTTTTTTTTTTTGTTAGTTGTTGTGTAATGTAGAGTTAGAACTGACCCATAGCTGACCCTATGGCAGGTTTGCAGAGTCAATTAATTGCACGGGAGGACATTGCCCGTTCTCCCATGGAGCAGCTGGTGGCCTCAAACTGTGTGTCTTTGGAATTGCAGAGCAGCTTCTTGGCATTGTGTCCTAGGGACCCTTTTACTAGCCAAAAGAAAATGCAGATGTCACTTCACTCACGAAAGATCCCCCCCCCCCCAGGTAAATAAAGAGAAAAAAAGGATACTTAGCTGAGAACAAGTACTTGTCAAGGCATAGAAGCTTGACAGTTCGGTTCATGGTAGTTTAGTCTCTAGAGTATGACAAATTCTAACATAGTTTGTTCAACATCTTTGACACTTTCCCAGGACTTAATCCTTTTCTTTAAATGGTTGTTTTAGTAATCTCTGATGAGAAGTGTTGGTATACCACACTGTATCACCCTTTGAATATCTGTACAGCATTAAAATCATCATTAAAATGTTGAATTTGTTGTATGATGTCACCCAATTGTTTTTGCTAGATGTGAGATTGAAGTTTATAAGCATTATAAGCATTATGAGTTTATAAACGTTTATAAGCATTATGATCATCAAAATGTTGAATTTGATGTATGATGTCACCCAATTGTTTTTGCTAGATGTGAGATTGAAGTTTATAAACATTATTACATTTATTAAAGATCTAGAAGCTGCAAGTGCTGTTAATTGTTATCTAGTCAAAGAACCTTAATTGAGGATTGATTATGAGGGTGGGTTAGAAGAGATGAAATCAGAGCTTTACTTTGAAGCTCTATCTGAGAAGTAGATCTAACAGTCTTTTGTAGATGGCTTCCGCATGGAGGTCAAGTTTTTCATCCTTGTGCCTTGAAAGTACACTCATTCTCATTCAAGCACCCTTAGATTGCCTATCAGAGAACAGGTGTTCAGTGAATGCTTGTGGCCAGAATGCAGAGATGTAGCAGGACCCTGTAGCCCTATCGTGTCAGGTGAGGCCACATATCTCTATTAGACTGTTTACATTTTATAATGGAGAAAATGCCATAATCCTCAAAATCTTACTCTAGAATAATAAAATACCTTTCCTGGCAGAATGCAAAATTCCACACTAAATTCTGGTTCAGGGAGTGGGAAAGAGAGAGTTAAATATTTAGAAAGGAAGGTTTAAGAAGTTGTTAGAAGTTGTTTGTGGTGTATTCCAATAATTGTTGATTATAAAAGTCACCAGCTTTTAGGTCCTGTCTGTGGTTTTAATTAGTTTTAATGAATGTAAATCATGTGGTCATCTACTGACCTGATCAAGTTCATTACTCGCTAGGTTGTCTGCAGCTGGTTGTTTCAGGATTAACTGTCAGGTTTTGAAGGAAGAGCTCTTGCCATTCACATTCCTTGGGAATAAAATTCCGTTTACGGAGAGTAATTAGCTTCCACCTCAGCTTGTACGTGGTGATATCATACCCATAGGTGATGCTGAGGAAGACATGCTGCACCAATGATCACAGATGCTTGGTGGGCATAAACCCTAGATGTCTTGTAAGGCATAAATGTAGAAATACCTTTTCTAATATTTGCCTTAGAAGTACAATACATCATCATGCACTTGTTAATACCTATTGACTGATGTTTGACTTTATAAAACAAAAGTAGGGGAGGATTTTAAGGTTTAAATAGAACATATTGTGTGAGTTGTCATATGAACGAAATAGATTTCTTTAGTTGCATAGCCTTCAAGTCTGATTGCACTTTTGAATTGGAGAATGTTTACAAATTTTGATTATAGGCCACACCCCCAAAGCATATTTTTAGAACTTTTTGGCTACTGATTTTGGGTAACAAGTCCCAGATGTTGCTAATGCTCCTAGTCAGGATACTGTACTTCCCCGAACCATTGCTCTGTTTACACGGTAGATTATGTTTTCTCTTTCTCTGTTGTGTATGTTTTTATTTTGAAATAATTTAAAGTTCACAAAAATGTCAAGAATAATACAAAGAAATAAAATCTAGGCTTACCAATGTTTAACATTTTACATTTTAAAAATGATCTCTTCCTTCCATATATATTGATAATGTGTATTTTTCCCCTGAACTATCTGGAGTAGGTACCTCTGGTGGGCTAATTTTAGGGAGTTTTTCTGCCAACCTAAAGATGGCCAGTTCAAAACCACTAGCTTCTTTGAGGGAGAAAGATGGGCAATTGCCTTCCATGTGAATTACAGCCTCTGGAAACTCACTGGAAGGTCAGCTATGGTTCAATTCTGACTTAACAGCAATGAGTTAGATGAGAATAGGTTGCATACAACATACCTCCTTATCTAATAAGTCTTCATGATATAGATCCCAAAGATAACAATGTTCTTTTATATTTTCAAATTATAGTGGCCAAATTTAAGAACTTTAATATTGGTATAACACTTGAATCTTTCTACCAATCACATTTCACCTTTGTCAAATGTCTCAATAATATTCTTTATAAAAGTTTTTTCCCCTAATTCATGATGCATTCTGGAAGATTCACTTGCATTTAGTTTTCACTTCTCTTTGGTCTTTTTAAAAGTCAACATTATAAAGTAAATAAACCCAAACCAAAGCATTCACATTATTTTTGTTTTTCATGCCATTGAAAAATTTAAAGAACATAGGACTGTTATTTTAAGGCCTATTTATCTATTTGGTTATCATTTGTGTTTCTTTATGATTTCATTAAAGTTACATATTTTTTATGAAGTTCTGTATTAGTTATATTCCATCATTCTCACATCTAGAAGTATCCATTATTTTAATTTTGAAATCTTGGTAATGTGTTTCCGTTCTTGCCACACTACTTTTATTAATTTTTCCTTTGGAAGCTAATAAGTAATTTATAGAAAGAAATGCTCAATCTTTGAAACTGTTCTGTTTCTTTTAAACTTCCCTATTAAATTTAGTATCTATTAATGATTCTTGCTTGAATCAATTTTTACTATGATTGTTGTAAAATGGTGATTTTCTGACTCTGGCCTTCTGTATTTATTACTTGACTTTTTACTATAAAAAACCCTTTTTCTTTTCTATTATTTATCTATTGATCGCCAGTAGGAAGGAAGGATCCTTATTTAATGTGATAGGCTTTAATGCATCAACCTCTAGATTTATTTGTATAGTAAAATTACCCAAGATTTAAATAGTGGGAATTCCTTAAAGCTGGTCCCTCTTTATTCTTCCTTATAATATCTTGAGCTCTTACCTTTCTTAATGGTACAAGAAATGGTTTCAGATTCCTTTTGTACTTTTCTTGTTTAAACACTGGAATTAAATATTTTGTAAACATCAAGAAGTCAAAGACTTTTACCACTGGGTCAACTGGCTGCATCATGGTAGATGCAGAAGACATTGAAGTTGTTAACAATTTCAGCTTACTTGGCTCCACTATCAACACTCTTGGCACCAGCAGTCAGGAAATCAAAAGACAAATTGTATTGAGAAAGTCTGCTATGAGGGACATCCGCAAAGTGTTAAAGAGTAATGATGTAAGTCTGGGAATTAAGGTGTGACTGATCAGTCCATGGTCTTCACAATTACTTGTTATGCATCAGAGAGCTGGACAATAATTAAGGATGAAGAATTGATGCCTATGAATTGTGGTGCTGGAGAAGAATATTGAACATACCAGGGACAACCAAGAGAACAAACAGGTCTGTTTTAGAAAGAGTGAAACTCAAGCTCCATCTCACATACATTGGGCACATGTCCAGGAGGGAGTAGATCTTAGAGAAGGGTATCATGCTTGGAAGAGTGGAGGGACAGCACAGGAGAGAAAGACATCAAATGACATAGACTGACACAGTAACGGGGGTATTGAGAGTTGGTGTGTCAGAGGCCTTGGAACTTGTCCAGGATAGGACAAGCTTCAGAGATATTGTGAATTGGGTTTCTATGAGGCACCGTCCCTTGATGACACATGACAACAGCAATCTCCAAGTAAGTACTAACCAGATCTGACCTTGCTTAACTTCCCAAATCAGACAAGTTCAGGTGTATTCAGAGAGTGCGGCCATTGTTGTTAGGTGTTGTCAAGTTGAGTATGACTCATAGTGATCCCTATGAACAGCCAACCTGAACCCTGCCCTATCCTCATCATCTCTGAAACACCACTTAAGCTGATTGCTGAAGTCATTGTGTCAATCCATTTTGTTGGGGATCTTCCTCTCCTTTGCTGACCCTGCATCTTTCCAATGAATAGTCTCACCTGGCTACAAGTCCAAAGTATGAAAGATGAAGCTTTGCTATCTTTGCCTCCAAGGAGCACTCCGGCTATCCTTTCTCTAAGACATATCTGTTCATTTTTTGGCAGTCCTTGGAATATTCTGTACTCTTCTCTAGTACCACAACTCAAAGGCAGCAATTCTTCTTCATCCTTATTCACTGACCAACTCTCTGGTGCATAGCAGGTGATTGAGATGATCATGGCCTGTATTAGGCACACCTTAGTTTTCAAACAGACATCCTTGCTCTTCAGCATTTTGGAGAGGTCCCTAACAGCAAACTTGCTCAATGTAATACATCTCCTGATTTCCTGACTGCTGGTATTAAGGGTGTTGATTGTTGATCCAAGGAAGATGAAATCATTGACAGTTTCAATTAGTCCCCCCATATTTAAAAATATGAACTCTTAGTCCTGTAGTGAATATATTTGTTTTCTTGATGTTGAGATGTAATCTATACAAAAGCTATAGTCCTTGCTTTTCTGCAGCAAGCATTTCATATCCTCCTCATTTTTGGCAAGCAAAGTTGTGTCATCTGTATGCTGCAGGTTGTTGATGAGTCTTACTCCAATCCTGATACCACATTCTTCCTCACAGAGTCTGGCTTTTCATATTATTTGTACAGCATACAGATTGAACAAGTATGGAGAAAGGACACAACACTGACATACTCTGTGTTACAATCCCAAAAGCACAGATGCTCTGGGAGAGAAGAATGAGTGCTTTCTTCTCATGGGATTAACTATCTCTGAAAACCTGCTGGAGAGTCAGTATGAATGGGTTCTGACCTGATGGTGTACACAGCAACAATAAGTGTTCTCTTGCTCCATTCGGACAACAGTTTCTTCGAGATCTAGGTTTAGATTTCATATTGTTGTTGTTGTTAAGTGCCATCAAGTAGTAGGTGACTCATAGTGTCCCTGTGAATGAAAGACCTGAACACTTGTATAACTTTCATCCTTTTCCAGGTTCGTAGAATTTCCATAGGCAAGCTATTTCAGAAGTGGATACCACTCCGGGATACCTGTTCTTCTCAGTAGTTGCCATGATTTGTTATGATCCACACAGTCAAATGCTTTTGAATATTTGATAAAAGACAAATAGACATTCTTGTGTCATCCTTTGTTTTTAGCTACGATCCATTTGACATCAGCAATGATACCCCTGATGCTGTGGCCTCTTCTAAAGCTAGCTTGAAATTCTGGTAGTTCCATATCAATGTAGTCCTCTAGCCATTTTTTAATAATCTTCAAAAATATTTTGCTTGAATGAGATATTAATGATATTGTTTGATCATTTCTGCATTCTGTTGGATCATTTTTCTTGGAAATGTGGACAAATATGGATCTTTTCCTGCCAATTGGTATTCCATCAGTTCCTGAGGACTTATTTTTGCCTTCAGTACAATTTGAACTGCATCCTTCATTCTCATTGGCTCTGGTTCATATGGTACTTCCTGACGTTTTTTAGTGTAAATTCTTTGGATACAGTGATTCTGTGCATATCTTCCATCTTCTTTTGATGCTTCCTAGATCATTCAATATTGTGCCCATAGCATCTTTAAGTATTGCGAGTCATGGCTTGAGTTTTTTCCCCATTCTTTCAGCTTTAGAAATTCCAAGCAAGTTCTTCCTTTTTAAAGATTTAGCTTCTTCACTATCTCTGCCAATACTCCTACCCAGAACCCCATCCTGCCATGCTGCCCTGAGCCTCAGCTGTGGCCTGAAAAGGGTATCTTTCCTGTGCCATGATATTTGTATACCTGAGAGTCTTGACAGTATACTTTTAGATGTACAAGACCTAACTGTCAATTTGGTTATTGGGGAATGATCTACATGTTGCAATTTTTTCAATATCTTAGTTATGTATGTTGTTGTTACGTGCCGTCGAGTTGCTTGCGACTCATAGTGACCCTATATACAACAGCCCTAAATTCTGCACTGTTCTGTACCAATCGCACTGTTTCTAACACTCGCATGCTGATTACCCCAGACACTGAATCAATCCACCTCATCGAGGGCCTTCCCCTCCTGTGCTGTCCCTCCACTCTCCCAAGCATGATGTCCTTCTCCAAGGACCAGTCTCTCCTTACAAAGTATGTTAGACGGAGCCTCAGAATCCTTGCCTCCAAGGAGCCACCCAGTTTAACCCTTTCCAGGATGAATCTGTTTGCTTTCCTAGCAGTCCATGGTACTCTCAATACTCTTCTCCAGCACCACAGCTCAAAGGCATCAATTCTCCTTCTATCCTCCTTGGTCATTGTCCAACTCTCTGATGCATAACAAGTGATAGCAAAGACCATGGCCT
This sequence comes from Elephantulus edwardii, assembly GCF_000299155.1. Lineage (NCBI taxonomy): Eukaryota > Metazoa > Chordata > Mammalia > Macroscelidea > Macroscelididae > Elephantulus > Elephantulus edwardii. The sequence goes on from NW_006399848.1 coordinate 2,304,195, forward strand.
GTATCAGACACACCTTAGTTTTCAGAGAGACACCGTTGCTCTTCAGTACTTTGGAGAGGTTCCCGACAGCAGACTTTCCCATGGTAATATGCCTTTTAATTTCCTGGCTACTGGTGCCAAGACTGTTGACTGTGGAGCCAAGCAAACTAAAGCTGTGAACAATAGGCTTGGGAAATAATATTTGCTCCTATTGGTGCAGCCCTTGTCTGTCAATCTGCTGTACTGGTGTTGCTTTTGAGGTGTTCTGATGCCGAAATCTGTACCATCAATGTCTCAGGTACCAGAAGGGTCATCCATGCTAAAGAGTTTGCAACGGAGCTTCTAGATTAAGACAGAGTAGGAAGAAGGATTGGCCATCTACTTTTGAAACAATGAACCTCAGAAAATGGAAAATATGGCTTTTTTGCTGTGTACCATATGTCTCAATCTTGGAGATCTGTTGCAAACTTTCCACCATGGCTAAACCTTCTGGTACCTGAGACACTGATGGCACAGATTATCTCACTGGAATAAAATATTTTCTTAAGGAAATCTGGTTCCTTTTAGTGGGAAAGACATTTGGAAACCAAAATCTTCGTGATAATGTACCCTCATAACAAAGGCAAGCACTTGAATGAGTTTATAATTACAATAATGATATTTGATTATAGGAACAGATCTTCTGAAAACTACACTGGGGACTTGGAGTAAACTTTTCTTATCAGTTGGTGAAATGAACAAAGAGAAATGCATCTTATTAAGAAAATAAAAGTTTTTATTTTGTTCATGAAAAGTTCTTGTTGATAACATCATTACCAAAGCACTACTTTAGTCAAGAAAAGCCGTTCATAGTCTATGATTCTCTTACTGGTAAAGTAGTGGTATTTTTGTTTCAAAAAACTGTCATACTCTGAAGCTTCTGCAAAATGAATGACACCATTTATGTCTAAATCAGTTACAAAATGACCATATCTTGGCAGTGACAAAATAGACTTGACATATGGCTATACTGCTGATAAATATTTGAGAAATAGACTATTGATGCAATAGAAGTGTTTAAGAAACCACAGTTGCTTCAGAATAGAAGGCATGAAAAATGGGCAGGTCAGATTTGTGCTACAGCTGGATCCTGGGGAAGTAGCAAGTTATTACATTTGAAAGCGAGAAGGAAAGTAGCTAATGGTGAGTCACTCAAGAGTGAAATGTGGAAATGAAAAGCTATGTTTGTAAAACTGAGGAGAAATAATCTTTTAGATGTAAAAAAACAAAATATAAATTACTTAGTTAAGTACAAAAACGAATAACACATAAAGAAATAGACTATAAAATAAAATACTAGGAATTATGCTGTTAAATCGGCCACTTTTGCAAGCAAATGAAAAAAATTCTTTTGTTTGCCATCAAGTAAGTTTATGTATATAATTTACTAATAAACATATATTTTACAAAAACTTATTAAAACTTAGTACATCAGCAGAGAACTGCGAGAAGTCCAGGCTGGGTTTAGAAGGGGTTGTGGTACTGGGGATAGTGTAGCTGATGTTAGATGGATCTTGGCTGAAAGCAGAGAATACCAGAAGAATGTCTATCTGTGTTTCATTGATTATGCAAAAGCATTTGACTGCATGGATCATAACAAACTGTGGCTGACTCTGAGAAGAATGGGAATCCCAGAACATTTAATCGTGCTAATGCGAAAC
>NW_006399848.1:2306753-2312433 GCF_000299155.1 Elephantulus edwardii
GGTTTAGGGCTGTTGTACATAGGGTCGCTATGAGTTGCAAATGACTCGATGGCACATAACAAGAACAACAACATTACAATGTTGTTGTTGTTTTTAAGTGTCATCGAGTTATAGATGACTCATAGCAACCCTATGAACAAAAGACCTGAACACTTGTATAACTATCCTTTTCTCCAAGTTCATAGAGTGTCCGAAGGCAAGTTATTTCAGAAGTTGATGCCACTCCTGCTTCCAAGCTTGTTTTAATTGAGGAGTTCAACCAAACACTGTACACCTTAGGTAATCATTATCTCATTTGATACATCAGTGTCATAGTGTTTAGCATTACAACAACGGCGAGATTACCTCTGTACAGCAAATGAACAGACCAGTGCTATACCACTTCGCAGAATGTTTGATCAAAACCAATTAAAACCAGGCCTGAAGGCTGCAGATTAAAATCACCCACCTTTGGCTTGGTAGCATAACTTTCTATCCACCAGGCCAACGGAGCTCTCTCTGTGTTGCTGTTGTTGTTGTTATTACACAACAATGTTCTTAATGGCTGGTATGAAAGTAATGATAGAATGTGGCTTGAAAGTTGATTAATAATGTTATTCAAAATCAAGTAAAATGTAATATTTTTCCCTGCAGAAAAATGATAAAAGTGCTTTAGTATTTTTAAAATAGGAAGATAGTAATCCTAATCACAACAGAGAAAACAAAGACCTGAAGTTAGCTAGAGATAAGGATAACATTAATTCATTTAGCTTTTCCTTTTAGCAAAGAAAGAAGGAAGCTGATACTTTGCAGTATGTTGGAAGAAAGCAAAACATAAATCAATGAGTAATACTGATGCCTAACGATTTTACTTTAAGGAGTGCATGAGCATCAAGAAAACATTTTGTGCAATTTACTAGAAATCGCTGGCTAGAACTTTCACAGGACATAGAAAAATGATCACTAGGCTTGGAAGAAAAGAGATATAGATCCAAGCAGAGAATATCATATTCTAGAATTCTTTTGATCACTGTGGATATGGACTCCTTAGTGAATTCAAACTGGAGATTGTTCTCAGAACTTTACACATGCCATGTGGAAATGTATTTAATTCTTAAAGATTTGAAGTCTCTGCAGCTTAGTTAATAGATTTGTCTCTGAAATACATAGAACATTCACTTGTGGGAAGGTGTTTGAAGACATGCAGACTTTCATTTGCTGCTACCATAGCTGACGCATCACTCTCCCTTACTTTGAACATGTGAAAACCTAGAGACAAACTTTGGCAGGACAGAAATGATCAAAGCTTGAGGTGGACTCAGGTTATGTATGTATGGTTGTTTGGGTACTTTCATATATTATGGTAAATATATATGTGATATAAAACTTGCAATTTTAACGTTCTTTACATGTACAATTCAATGATACCAATTGTGTTCATCATGTTGTAGAACCATTATCATAATCCATTTCCAATTTCTCCCACTAGGTGGCGGAGTCTGTAGGAAATTGTGCTACTAACCTGAAGCTGTGACTTCCCTGGAGGTTCTAATCTATCCACCAGCAGGTTTGAGGAAGAAAGCGGGGCTATCCCTCTCACAAAATTCACAGCCTCGGAAACCCTCTAGTGAGTAAAAATGAGTAAAAAAAAATATGAAGAGGACCTTAAACATTTGCTGCAGAAGGTCAAGGACTGTAGTCTTCAATATGGCTTGAAGCTTAACATCAAGAAGACAAAGATTCTCACCATTGGGCCAATTGGCAGCACCATGATGGATGAAGAGATTGAAGATGTTAACAATTTCAGCTTTCTCAGCTCCACAATCAATACTCTTGACACCAGCAGTTAAGAAATTAAAAGACAAATTGCATTAGGGACTTCTCCAGAGTACTGAGGAGCAATGATATCGGTGTAAAGACTAACGGGAATCTGATCCAGGCCATGATGTTCCTATTTACATGCTAAACAGAGAGCTGGACAGTGACTAAAAATGACAAAAGAAGTTTTTTTTTCTTTGAGTTGTGTTGCTGGGAAAAGTATTGAACATACCAGGAGTGCAAATAGGTCTGTTTTGGAGAGGGTGAAACCAAGTTTCTCCTTGAAGACAAGGACTTTCAAGCTCCATCTCATATACTTTGGGCTTATGGCCAGGACAAAACAGTCCTTGGAGAAGAACATCATTCTTGAAAGGGTGGAAGGGCAGCACAGGAGAGGAAGACCCCCGATGAGGTGGTTTGACATGATCCTAGGGAATGGGGAAAACTGGGGCAATGGGATTAGATGTATTGGAGTTAGTCAGACTGGCTCAGCATGGGGCAGGGTTCAGAGCTGTTGTACATTTGAGTTGCTATGTGTCACAGGCAACTCGGTGGCTTATACCAACAACAGTAGGTTTTGAAATGAGAGTGCTATGCCTCCCACTTTATTTTTGTTTTGTGTTTCAGAAGTGCTTTGTTTATTGCTTTTTCCTTTCCAAATAAAATTGCCAATCATCTTTTCTATGTCTTTGAAAAATGAGTTTGATATCTTTATTGGGATTGTGTTAAACATGAAGATAGCTTTTGATAGGGTTGTACTTTTCACTATAGTGAGTCTTTCTATTCATAAACAGAACAGTTTCCCATTTATTTGTGTCTCTTACTGTTTCTTGTAATAGTGTTTTATAGTTTTCTTCATAAACTTCCTTTGTTTCTTTAGTTAGGTTTATTCCCAAATATCTGATTTGTGGCTGGAAGCCTCTTGTGGGGAACCAATGAGAGCCTGATGTGTGGACCTGCGGCCTTTTTGAAATGAACACTCCTAAGTGGTACAGCACTGTTCTGTCATTTCTCTGTATTGAGGTAACTTTGGATTGCTGTGGTACTGAGTGTTGTGCCATTGTTCTGTCAAATGCCATAATGGTTACATATTGTTGACAATATTTGGTAGAGCTCAAAGATTAAGACAAGCTTGGAAGCAGGAATGGCATCGACTTCCTAAACATGCCTGTGGAGAGAAAGCACACTAGTTTGGAACAAGGTTAAAGTCATTTGTTTATATGGTCAGTACTAGATAGTACTTAACAACAACATAAAACACCAAAGCCCTTGTCTTCCATTTTGGACTTGGATGAAGAGGCTGGACTCTGTATAATAGTGATCTTGTTCTGGTTGAGGATCTGTGTGGATTGTTTTGTTGTTTTATTTAAGCTTCTTTTTTAGAATCAACAAGATCTCCAGGAGAACACTTGCATTTAAGGCCAAGTCCTTGTCTCCATTTTGGAGACTGGGTGAAGTGACTGGCCTCTGTAAGATGGGCTCTCTTGTTTTGGCTGAGGGTCATTGTGGACTGTTTGGTTGCTTTTTTATTTAAGCTCTCTTTTTAGAGTCATCAAGACCTCCTGGAGGGCCCTTATATTTAAGAGTTGGGCCCGAGGGAGGGATTATATTTTAATCCCTTGTTATTATATTTTAGAGGAACATTCTTCTAAGTACAGCACTCTTCTGTCAATTTGCTTTGCTGAGGTAATCTGGGTTTGCTGTGACACTGAACCTTGTACCTTTGGGTCTCAAATGCCATAATGGCTGCCCATGGTGGACAGTGTTGGTAGAGCTCCCAGTTTTAAGACAGGTTTGGAAGCAGGCCACTTCCTAAACCACATGCCTCTGGAAACTCAATGAACTTGGAGAAACGATAGTTATAGAAAGGCCTCAGGTCTTTTGTTCATAGAGTCACTATGAGTTGTGTGTGACTCAACAGCAATCAATAACAACAACATTGTAAATGATATTACTTTCTTAGTTTCCTTTTCCGTGTTACTATAGAGAAAACCCATTGAGTTTTGTATTTTGATTTTATATCCTCTGCCACTCTACTAAATTGGTCTACTAAGTCTAACAGGTTTTTTTAGTTGAATGGTTAGGGTTTTCTGTACACACTATTTTATTTTCTGCATACAGTGACATACTGACAGTTTTACCATCTTGTTGCCATTCTGGATGTCTCCTGCTTCCTTCTTTTGTCATATCGCCCTAGCGAGTACTTCCAATGTAACATTGAACAGGAGCGGTGAAAGTGGGAACCTTGTCTGGTCACTGTTGTCAAGGGTGATTACTTTTAGCTTTTCTCCACTGAGAATGATGTTGGTTTTTAATTTTGCATATACACTTTTAATTTTGTTGAGGAAATTCCCTTCTATTCTTATTTTTTTGGGGGGGGGGGTTTTAATCAGGAAGAGGTGTTGGATTTTGTCAAAGGCCTTTTTTTGCATCAGTTGATAGGATCATGCAATTCTTGTCCTTTGCTTTGTTAAGGTGAAAGTTTATATTATTTGTCTTTCTTATGGTGAACCATCCTCGAATACCTTTTATGATAATGGTAATGATAAATTACTTTTTTTGATATAATGTTGGATTCTATTTGTCAGAAATTTGTTAAGGATTTTTGCTTCTATATTCTTGAAAGATACTGGTCTATAGTTTGAGTTTTTTAAATGTCTTTCCCCAGTTTGGGGATTAGGGTTGTGCTTGCTTCATAGAATGACTGACTCTGGGAATATTGCCACCCCCCCCCCCCAGTTTCTGAAATAATTTAAGTAGAATTGATGATAGTTGTTTTTTGAATGTTTGGTAGAATTTAGCCTTGAAACTATCTGGGTCAGAACTTTTTTTTTTCTGGTTGGAGAAGTCTTTTTATGACCTGCTCAATTTCCTCTTTTGTGATGAGTCTGTTCAAATATTCTACATCTGTCTGTGTGGAGTGTGAGTTTGAAGGAATTTGTGTATTTCCTGTAGGTTTAAAAATTTATCAGAATAGGAACCAGAAGTGGGAGAAGTCCCCACAGTGCCCGTGGTTTGTCCTGGCAATAACATGTCCTTTTCTAACTGGTAAATGTCTTTCATCTGCTCTTTTCTGTAGAATGCTTGTCTGTCAGATACTATTATTATTTTTTTTGTCAGATACTATTATATATATTTAAAAATTGAGACAGACTAGGAAGAAGGATTGGCCATCCACTTCCGAAATTACAAGCCTTTGAAAACCCTATGTACAATAGAGCGCACTTAGACTATCATTTGGACTAAGAGACATGGCAATTGAAACTGAGATCTTAGAAATGGAAACACAGAGAAAGAGGAACAGCTGTAAAGAGACACTAGTGATTGGAACATAGAATGTGAGAAGCATGAATGTAGGGAAATTGGACATTGTTAAGAAAGAAATGGAACGTGTAAATATTGACATACTAGGTATTGGCGAAATGAGATGGCTTGGCATGGGACATTTCGAATCAGGTGATCATATGATTTACTATGCCAGAGATGAAAAGGTGAGAAAAAATGGGGTTGGTTTCATAATTAAAAAAGTAATTTCTAGATCTATCCTGAAATACAATATGGTGAGCAACAGGATAATATCCATACGCATACAAGGAAGTCCAGTGAATACCACTATCATTCAAATATATATACACCAACAACAAGAGCCAAAGAGGAGGAAATAGATTTCCACCAACTTTTGCAGTCAGAAATTGATCAAACATGCAATCAAGATGCATTGATAATAATGGGCGACTGGAACGCAAAAGTTGGGAACAGGGAAGAAGGATCAGTAGCTGGAAAACATGGGCTCGGTGAGAGAAATGAGGCTAGAGATAGAATGATAGAGATCTGCACATTCAATGATTTATTCATGGCAAGTACCTTCTATAAGAAACATAAA
>NW_006399848.1:2314399-2325359 GCF_000299155.1 Elephantulus edwardii
ATGTTTGGGAGAGTGGAGGGACAGCGCAGGAGAGGAAGACCCTTGATGAGATGGCTTGATTCTGTGAGTGGAGTGGTGGGAATGAGTGTGTTTGAGACAGAGAGGTTGGCACAGCATAGAACAACATTTAGGGCTCTTGTACATAGGGTTGCTATGAGTCGCAAGCAACCCGATGGCACATAACAACAACAATTTGGAGGACACAGCTATGACTTGTGTGTTTGCTCCTGATCTCTCCCAGAGACTCAGACTTTCTGTTTGGCTCATGGACTTCCATCCCAAAGTAGCTGGAATGGACCTGTGTGTTTCATGGTGCATTCACAGGAAAAATGCTGCATCTTCTCTTTGAAAATGTGTGGCTCTCAGGTCTCAAGGAGAACTAGACCCATGCAGGCAGCTGAGGACCAAGAGGGGCCATTATGTATTTCTGTAAACTCCAAGGAAAGATTTCAGTCACTACGAAGGTAGTGCAGGCCAAACACTGTTCATCTGCCTCCAGATTAGCTTGTGTTCTTCTCACACTTGGAATGCCCTTCCTGAAGAGATTTCTTGGTGTTTTAGTGAAGGTATTCCCTTAGCACTGCAGAAAGTAAAGCAAGGAAATGGAGTCGGTGTTCCCTGAGAATGTGGTCATCCTCTTTAGCCAGGAGGAATGGGATTTGCTGAATGTTGCTCAGAAGAAATTACAGGGATGTGATGATGGAAACAGTAGAAAATCTGGAATTAATAGGTATTCAGAACATTAGTGATAGAAAAGCTTTATCCTATCAATATACACAGATGAAATTCTTAAGGATTATGCACCGCTTACCTTCCACATTACAACAGATGTCAACATTGCTTGCCAAAGAAAAAACCAAAAAGGATTATTTGAGGTTTGCTCCCTTTCCTATAGGTAACCGTAACACTGAGTCTTGTTCCAGACCTGAAACCTGAGCTCAGTTCCAGAGACAAAAGGGAAATATAACTGCCAGCTAAGGAAGCAAAGGAGCATGGAGCCTCAAGTTTCAGTCAGCCACCTCCACTGGATTCATCTAAGCAAACACTTTACTGTCCAGAGGGCAAAAAAGTCAGGAAAATATCTTCGAACTGAACAAGAAGGCATGTAGCTTCAACACAGAATCATCAGTAAAGTGTTAAAGAGGGCTCTCCTTTCTCTTCATCTCAATGATACTGTTGAACATGAAGCAGCCAGAGAGTCTGTGACCCATGCTCAAATGAGAAACTCACAAATGGAAAAAGACTATCTATCTATCTATCTATCTATCTATCTATCTATCTATCTATCTATCTATCTACCTATCTATCTATCATCTTAATCACCATTGGATTATGCTCACCATTACCCTGTCTTCTCTGGTCCCTGCTGGATCTTTCTCATCTCCTTCGCCCATTCCCTCCACCCACCAAATTTTGCAGCCTTGTGATTTCATTCCTGCCCATCCACTTTTCTGCTCCCAACTCTTACCCCCTTGTATCCACATACATGTTTGTTACAATAAATTTAAAAAAAAAGTGAACTGGGTAAAGGCGATGGAGAAAAATGTGCAACAAACAATGAATTAAAATTCAACTTTTCTATAAGCTTTCGATAATATCACCATTGAAATAAAAAATGTTTTTTAAAAAACATCACTAATTTTACTGATTTACTAGATTCAAACTCCAATTCAATGGCTCCCACACCACACAGAAAAGCAGAGGAAAGTTGAAACGTTATTCTCCAGGTTCCTAGTAGAATAGAGTCTACTGAACTGTTGAAATATGTTTTGAGGCACCTCAGCCTTGAGCTTGGCAGCTACGGGCCAATGTTTCAACATTTTCAGTCATTGTTTTGGTCATTCAGTTCTTGCTTTGAATCTCATGCGTTTTCGTTTAGCAGTGCAAATGCCTGTGTGCTCTGGGGTCAGGGCTCCTCGTGGAATTTTGTAAGGTGCCTCTGCCTTTTTTTTAAAAAAAATATTTTTGTGTACTATCTAATCAGATCTGACTGGCACAGGAAGAGATTGCTTCTCTTTCTCCAGTGGAGCATCTGGTATATTTAAATTGTATGTCTTTGGGATTGCAGTGCAGTTTCTTGCCACTAGGGCTCCAGAGCTCCCTTCGCCTCTGCCTTTTTTAAAAAAAATTAATTTTAATGAAAGTTTGCAGAGACTTAGGGTTTCCAGTAATTCATTGTTGCACTTATCTCCCTCCCCGCCTCCCGCCCAATTTACTCTTCTCTTTGAAAAGAAAAAGAAAACCTCTTTCATTGTTTAAGACTACCTCCTTCCAACCACCTTGGACTTCATGGCTCAGGCTTGTCAGTGAACCCTTTCTTGTCACTAGCATGACTGTATATTTGACACCACTGTATATTACAGACCTCCTCGTGTTTTCTCTGCTATGCCTTTGAGTGATGCAAAGTCATAAATTGTCATCTGTTTATACAAGTGATGATTAACTACCACCTTAAAGGTTGGAGATTCGATGTACCCAGAGGGACTCTAGACAAAAACGAAGATGATTTAATCTTGAAAATTCAATTCCTGAAAAAAAAAAAACCCCAAAACCAAACAAACCCAAATAACAAACCGTGAACAACCTTGTTTTTCTCTGTTTTCCTGTGGCTCTTGGTATCATCGCAAGACAACAATATTTGGAGGGCAACAGGAATTATGGCCTCCCATGCAACCCATTAGGATTGTGAGACTGTAAATTACAGGAGAGGAAATTGGTCCTTTTACTGCCCTGGAGCTGCTCATGGATTCGATCCCCAGACAGGTGTGGTTCTGAGTTAGCAGCCTAACTTCCCAGAGAATGGGCCACTGGACTTCGCTGTACTACTTATGAGACAAATTTATTGATGCTCTAACAGTAATGAAATACTCAGTATTCTTTGCCAGCACTGTAGTTCAAAGCCATCAACTCTTTAATCTTTCTTATTCATTGTTCAGCTTTTGCATACATATGAAGAAATTGAAAATACCATGCCTTGGATCAAGCACACTTTAATCCTCAAAGTGGTAGCTTTGTCCTTTAACACTTTAAAGAAATCCTTCATAAAAAATTTGGCTAATGTAGTACATTGTTTCATTTCTTAACTACTGCTTTAATGAGCTGTGACTGTGGAATCAAGTAAAATGAAGTCCTTGGTAACTTAAGTGTTTTCTTTGTTTACCATAATGTTGTCTTTTAGTCTAGTCATGAGGATTTTAATTTTCTTTATGTTGTAATGTACTGGAAAACTACTGAAATCTGAAAAATTAAACTTTTCCTTGTCACTATTAGATTGTGGGGTTTGAATCTTTCATGTTCATGAGAAAAGAAGTTATATAATATTGTTTATATTTTATATGGATGAATATTGGGTCTTTCATAGGGAAAATGACTTGTGTGATATGTAGGAAAATGGCCAGTGAGGTTATCTCAATTTAAAATTAATTGCTGTTGAGTTGAAGCAACTCATAGCTCACCCTTCTGTACCTTTTCTGAGGTGATAAACCACTCAGGAGGGAGGAGAATGCTCATCTTTCATTCCTTTTGAACATGTCACCAGAGCTTACCTAAGGAAGCTATATTGTTGCTGTTGTGTTTCACTGAGTTAGAACTGACCCATAGCTAACCCTTTAGTGAGTTTTCATAGGCAATAAATTGCATACAAGAAAAATGTCCATCTCTCTCCTCTGGAGCAGTTGGTGGATTCGAGCTGCATCTCTTGGGTTGGCAGCACAGCTCCTTACCAGTTGACAACCAGATTCTACAAGACGGCTATTGTTGCTTTTGTGTGCCCTTGAGTCAGAACCAACCCATAGCTGACCCTCCAGTGGGTTTTCAGAGGCAGTAAATGGCACGAGAGGAGATTGCTCATCCTTCTCCTGCAAAGCAGCTGGTGGATTTGAACTACTACAGTAGGTTCAAAAATGGCAACTGAAAGATATTAAACACTTATTCCTGAAACACGTAAATACTACTTTACTTGGAAAAGGTGGGTTTTTAAAAATGCACTTATGTTAAGAATCTTGAGAAGAAGAAAATACCTGGTTTGTCAAGGTAGATCCTAAATACCATTACAATTTGCATAAGGAAATGAAAGAGAGGCAAAGAGGTATGATATAGATGCATGGAAGAGAAGGTGATACAGAGTCCAGAGCAGGGAAAGATGTGGCCACAAAGGAATGCCAAGAGCTCTTAGATGCTGAAAGAGACAAGATTCTTACCTAGAGCTTTCGGAGGGAGGAATGATCTGCCAGTGTTTTGGTGTGGTCGGAGGGAGGAATGATCTGCCAGTGTTTTGGTGTGGGATTTTTCATCTTGAGAACTTTGACAGAATGAATTCTTATTGTTTTAGGCCACCTAATAGGAAAGTGTCATAGGGAATTAATATAGATGTCCAGTGAATTGAAGATTCAGATTTTTTTTTTTTACCTGAATTAGCAAGCTTCTTTCTTTTGCCCTGTTTAAATCCTTGGGTACCTGGTGTAATAATTCCTTCATGTAAAAGTAACCTTCTTTCCTCCCATGTAACCTCCATGAAATACCAAATGAAGGGACGGGGCCTTATGGTGGTTTTGTCAGTCAGACATGCCTTTCAAGGAAGCCAAGGATGTTTACTTGCCGCCCACCATGCTGGGGATCTTTGGTGACTTTAGTGGTATAGTGTGCTGCCAGCCCAACGGCAGGCGTTTTGAACCATCTATCCACAGAAGGTGGATGGTGAAGAGATTGAGATTGTTCACAGCTTTAGTTTGCTTGGCTCTACAGTCAAAACTCTTGGCACCAGTAGCCAGGAAATTAAAAAGGCGCATTACCATGGGAAAGTCTGCTGTTAGGGACCTCTCCAAAGTACTAAAGAGCAATGGTGTCTCTCTGGAGACTAAGGTGCGTCTGATACAGGCCATGGTCTTTGCTATCACTTGTTATGCATCAGAGAGTTGGTCAATGACTAAGGAGGATAGAAGGAGAATTGATGCCTTTGAGCTGTGGTGCTGGAGAAGAGTATTGAGGGTACCATGGACTGCTAGGAAAACAAACAGATTCATCCTGGAAAGGATTAAATTGGGTGGCTCCTTGGAAGCAAGGATTCTGGGGCTCCTTCTAACATACTTTGGACATGTTGTGAGGAGAGACCGGTCCTTGGAGAGGGACATCATGCTTGGGAGGGTGGAGGGACAGCGCAGGAGAGGAAGGCCCTCTATGAGGGGGATTGATTCAGTGACTGGGATAATGGGGATGGGCATGTTGGAGACAGTGCGATTGGCACAGGACAGAGTGGAGTTTAGGGCTGTTGTACATAGGGTTGCTCTGAATCACAAGTGACTTGACGGCACATAACAACAACAACAACAGCATCCACAGAAGAAAGGTAGACACCTCTCCTCATGCAATTTAGAGCCTCTGAAAACTCACTGGAGCATCAGCTCTGAGTTGGTTCCCACTTTATGGCACATAACAACAAAAACAAGAACGTGTTAGAACTTGGTGCAAATTATGCGCTACAACAAGCCTAGTCATAATTCAGCGCTCTTCTTTGAAATAGTGTTAGTTGTTGTGAGGTCCTGTCTAGTTAGCTGTAGCTCATAGCAACCCTGTGAACAACAGATTGGAACCTTGTCCTATTCTGTGCCATCCTCACAATCTCTAAGATGCTTGAGATCATTGTTACAGTCGCTGTGTAATCCACCTTGTTGAGGGTCTTTATCTTTCTCTGATCCTCCACCTTTCCCAACATAACTTTTTTTCCCCAAGGACTAGCTCCTCCTGTCAACATATCTGAAGTATGTGAGATGAATGTCCATCATCATTGCTTCTTGGGAAAATTCTGATTGTACTTCACTCAACAGATTTGTTTGTTCCTTTGGCTGTTGTGAGGATATTCTGTATTTTTCATTAACACCACAAGTCCAAGGTGTTGAGTCTTCTTCAGTCTTCCTTACTCACTAACTTTCAGGTGCATAGGAAGTAGTTTAAAATACTGTGGCTTGAATCAGTTAGTTGGTTGTTTTTTTTTTTGTTTTTTTTTGCTAGGGGAGGAAAATTAATTTATTGTTAAACTTCTCTATGTCAATGATTTATTCTGAAAGGAAATGGAATAACATTTTTTAAGGTTCTTTCCTTTTACATTCATCACCAATAAGACTAAGTTCATACACTCCTTTATAATCTTATTCTTTTTTTAAAAAAATTTTTCTGATTTATCTACAGTTTAAATACATTGTTTATCACAGAATATCCTTCCAATTTTCTTCACCCCACCCACCATCATATTGTACAACCCTATGATTAACACCCTCCCTCCCCATCCTCACCTATTTACACCATTCTCCCTGCCACCACCTTGGATCTTCATACTCACTCTACAGTAATGGTTTTATAGCTCAGCTGGCTTTTTGCAGTGTTGCTGTTGGTTTTTTTTAGTCACTTGTTGTTGTTATGTGCCATCGAGTCACTTGCAACTCATAGCGACCCTATGTACAAGAGCCCTACATACTGTTCTATCCTGTGCCAACCTAGCCATCTCAAGCACACTCATTCCCACCACCCCAATCACAGAATCGATCCATCTCATCAAGGGTCTTCCTCTCCTGTGCCGTCCCTCCACTCTGTCAAACACGATTTCCCTCTAGAAGGACCAGTCCCTCCTTGCAACATGCCCAAAGTGTGTCAGACGAAGCTTCAGAATCCTTGACTCCAAGGAACATTCCGGCTTCACCCTCTCCAGGATCTGTTTGTTCTCATAGCAGTCCATGGTATATTCAACACTCTTCTCCAGCACCTCAGCTCAAAGGCATCAATTCTCTTTCTATCATCCTTATTCACTGTCCAACTCTCAGATGCATAGCACGTAATTGCGAAGACTATAGCCTGGGTCAGGCACACCTTAGTCTCCAGCCTGATGTAGTTAAATCACTAGTAAACAATTTATAAAGAAAAGAGGTTTCTGAGCTTATTTAAACAAATCAGTGTTTGAGGATTCTCTCAAGCAGCTAATTTGGGAGAGAAACTGTTGTTATAAGGTGCCATCAAGTCAAGTATGGCTCATACTGACCCTGTGAAAGCAACATATCTGAATCCCATCCTATTCTGTGCCATGCTCATCATTTCTGGCATAGTTGAGCCCATTGCAGCAGTCAATGTGCCAAGCCATCTGGTAGAGGACCTCCCTCTTTTTCACTGACCCTAAATCTTTCAAAGAATGACATCCCTTTCTAATAAATAGCCTCTCCTAGCAAAATGCCTAAAGTATGTGAGATGAAGCTTTGTCATCCTAGCCTCCAAGGAGTGTTCTGGTTGTAACTTTCTCCAAATTGTATCTGTTTTCTTTTGGAAGTCCATGGGACACTGGGCAATCGTCTCCAACACTACAACTCAAAGGCATTGTGTTTTGTTGTTTTGGTTTTTTTTCCTGTCATCCATATTTATTGTCCATCTCTCAGAGGTACAGCAAGTGTTTTAAAAGATCATGACCTGAATCAGGTGCATCTTAATACCCAAATTAGCATTCTTGTTCCTCAGTAATTTGGAGAGGTACCTGACTGTAGACTTCCTCAATGCAATATGTCTCCTGATCTTCTGACTGCTGATGCCAAAGGTGTTGATTATGGATCCAAGTAAGACGAAGTCAATGACAATTTTAATCTTTTCTCCATCTATCAGGATGTTGCCTATTAGTCAAGTGATGAGAATTGTCATTTTCTTGATGTTGACATGCAATCTATATTGAAGGCTGTACTCTTTGATCTTCTTCAGCAAGTGTTTAATGTCTTCTTCATTTCCAGAAAGCAAAGTTGTGTCATCAATATAAAACAGGTTGCTAATAAGTCTTTCTCTGATCCTGATGCCATGTTCTTCTTCATAGACTCTAGCTTTTATAATTATCTGCTCAGAACATATTGAATAGGTATGAAGAAAGAATGTGTTGTGGGATGTTGGGGAGGAAGGAAGGGTCTCTGGCTAGGACAGATCACCTAAGATCTAGATAAGTGCAAGCCTCCCAACAGCCTTTAATACAGGGTAGAGAAAACTCCTCTGTGTTTGGCTGTACCAGCTCGAGAAAGCTTACCACCTGGGAAGATGGCTGCTGCATCTGTTGAGCTGAGAATGGTCTGCACGAGGCTGAGGTTCACCTGACCAATCTATATGTCCCACTTCTGAAAGCCCATCCTATCTGGTCTTCCTGTGTATATAAGTGCAGTGCAGTCCCAATAAAATTGAGCTGGATTGACCCTCTGATTCTCTCCCGGAGAGGTGTATCTCTGTCGTGTTTACTCCCAACACGGTGTCACTATAGGTTGCCAGCGAAAAGATGGAACTCTGTTATAGTAATTTCTTAATTTTAAATTATGCAATGTTCTCTTGCTCCACTCACACTTCACCCTCATGGTCTAGATACAGGTTTTGCATGAGCACAATTACTTGCTCTGGGATTCTTATTCTTCTCAATGTTAGTCCTAAATTGATATGATCCACACAGTCAAAGGCCTTTGCATAGTCAATGAAGCATTATTAGACATTCTTCTGGTCTTCTCTACTTTCAGTCAGGATCCATATAACATCACCAGTGATCTCCCTGGTGCCACTGCTAAACTCAGCTTGAACATCTGTTTGTCCTCTGTCAATGTACTGTTCTAGCCATTTTTTAATGATCTTCAGCAATATTTTGCTTGCATGTGGTATTTATTATATTATTCAATAATTTTTGTCTTCTGTTAAATTACACTTGGGAATAGAAATAAATGTGTACAAAAAATATTTAACTGACACTGAAATATTTCAGGAAGTACCATATGACCAAGAACTAACGAAGGAAGAAATTTAAGCTGTACTGAAGGAATTGATAAAAAAATAAGACCCCAGGAAATGATGGCATACCCATTGATATACTTCAACTAACAAATGCAGCCATGGATGTGCACATCAATTTATGCCAGAAAATTTAGAAGACAGCAACCTGGTTGACTGACTAGGAGAGAGAACATAGTAAAAATTCTTCTCTTTTGTGTAGGTACTGGTGAATTTGAACAACCAGAGAGATACTACCTTTGGGTTGGCAGTGCAACTTTGTACTGGCGAGCCCACCAGAGCTCCCTAAATATATCAAAGTAAAAAAGGAAGTCATTGCTGTTGAGTTTGAACTGGTCAGCAGATGGTCAGAGGTTGTTAAGTACACAGGAGCAGATGCCTCATCGTTTCCCTATAGAATGGCTGATGGTTGAGAATGTCCTGTAGGTGAGTACAGTAGCTGTCTATGGACTACACCAACAGAGTTACCCTAATTATACAGTTGTGGTGTGCCTGTTGAGTCAGAATTGACACACAGTTAACCCTCCAGTGGGTTTTTCTGAGGCAGTGGATGGGAGGAGCGATCATTCTTCCACAGAGCAGCTAGTGGATTTAAACTGTATGCCTTTGGGATCATAGCACAACTTCCTACCATTAGGCCAACTGTTGTTGTTATATGCTGTCAAGTCACCTGTCATTCCTAGTGACCATATGTACAGCAGCTCTGAAGCCTGCCCTGCCCTGAGCCAGTATCACTGATTCTGACACTCCAACCACCATTATCCCAATTACTGTATTAATCTCTCTCATCCAGGTCTTTTTCTCCTGTACTCTCCTCCACCCTTTAGAACAGTGCCTTTCTCCAAGGACCTCCTGGCCACGTGACCAAAGTATGTGAAACAGAACTTCAAAATAGAAACCTCCAAGGAGAAATTTGGTTTCACTCTCTCCAAGACATACCTATTTATTTTCTTGATGGTCAATGGTATGTTCGAGACTCTTCTGCAGCACCACAACTCAAAGGCATTGATTCATTTTCTGCCATCCTTAGTCATTGTCCAGCTTTCTGATGCATAACAAGTAATTGTGAATACCATGGCCTGGATCAGATGCACCTTAGTCTCTAGACTGACATCATTGCTTCCCTCTACTCTGGAAAGGTCCCTGCCAGTAGATTTTCCTAGTGCATTTTGTCTTTTGATTTCCTTCTGCTGGTGCCAATAGTGTTGATTGTGGAGCCAAACAAACTATAATTGTTAACAACCTAAGTCTTTTCATTTATAATGGTGCTGCCAATTGGCCCAGTGGTGAAAATCTTTGTTTTCTTGATGTCGAGCTTCAATCCATATTGAAGACTGAAATCCTTGACCTTCTGCAGCAAGTACTTTAGGTCCTCCTCAGTTTCAGCACACAAGGTTGTGTCATCAGCATAATATAGGTTGTTGGAAAGACTTCCTCCAATCCTGATACCAACATTCTTCCTTGTTAGATCACTAGAGCTTGTTAAATATATAGTAGGTATAAATATTCTGCTCTTTTAGACACTATATTACATATACACATGCATATACATATATTGCACATATTACATTAGACCTATATACCAGACACACGCTACATACACACAAACATCACAGGCATATACATACATACTGCATATATTATGGACACCTCACCATATCACACATATATTTTTTATCCCCTACCAGTATATGTAAAAATCTGTGATGTTATTAGTAATAGTGTACCAACGATAAATATCTATTATAACAAAAATTATTTTCAATAGATGAATGCCTAATTTGAAAGCATGTCCATATAATGGGATACTACCTATTAGTGAAAAAGGTTGAAAAGGTATGCAGATAGGATTCATCCCTGGTGTACGCCCTTCCCAATTTTGAATGATGCAGTGTTCCCTTGCTCTATTCTGATGACTGCCTCCCGGTTCAAGTATAGGTTTCACATTAGCAAGACCAAGACCAAGTGTTCTGGGATTCCCATTCTTCTATGAGGAGAAATGTGGGGTCAAGATTGGTGGAAGATCTATCAACAATCTGCGTTATGCAGATGACACAACCATGCTTGCTGAAACTGAGGAGGACCTGAAGCACCTGCTGCAGAGGGTCAAGGACTGCAGCATACAATATGGATTGAGGCTCAATGTCAAGAAGACAAACATTCTCACCACTGGGCCAAT
>NW_006399848.1:2326239-2328149 GCF_000299155.1 Elephantulus edwardii
GTTACTTGCTATGTATCAAAGAGCTGGACAATGATTAAGGATGATAGCAGAAGAATCAATGCTTTGGGTTGTGGTACTGGAGAAGAGTCTTGAACATACAATGGACCATCAAGAAAACAAATAGGTCTGTCTTAGAGAGGGTGAAACCAGATTTCTCCTTGGAGGCTAGGATTTTGAAGCTCTGTCTCACATACTTCGATCACGTGACCAGGAGTTCCTTGGAGAAGGTCATTATACTTGAAAGGATGGAGGGAAAGTGCAGGAGAAAAAGACCCCAGATGCGATAGGTTGATTCAGTAATTGGGGCAATGACAGTAGATGTGTTAGTCAGTGAGACTGACTCAGGACAGGGCAGGCTTCAGAGCTGTAGTACATAGAGTTTCTATGAGTCACAGGTTACTCGACAGCACATAACACCACCACCATCTTATTAGTAATGTGAGATAGGGGATTGGGAATGGAATTCAAAAGGATATTAGGGAATTTGGCAAAAGTGATGGTAAATGTGTGGTTTCTTTCCCTGAGTTCTGGTGTTGGTAACATGAGTGAATACTATTTTCAAATTTGTTGAATCAGAAGGTATAAAAAAGATACATTGTAATTGTATGTAAAGTATAACAATGAAGTTCATGTAGGAAAGTAAAAAAAAAAAAGTAGTATTTTGTGCCACATTTAGCATAGCTATTCTAGGTAAATTATATTGTACAAAACCAGATATAATTTCTGGGTAGGTGTACTGTCTTCTCATATATTGTAAGTTATTAGTATGATAATACCAAATATTAGATCAAGTAGAGTAACATAGGTGTAATAGTGTTCCTAGATAATAAAACTTTCTGCACACAAAATTTAACCAGGGAGTGTTGGTAATTTTTATATAGTGCTGTTTTTACATTTTATTTAAATAGATTTTGTCACAAGCTTTCAAACATTTATTTTGGGAATGTAAATGAAGGTCCACTTATGCAATTTTAAGGTGCCTGCAGAAGAGATGTGTATATACAACTTGTTTCCAAATGGTGTTTATATGTCTCAAGTTTAAGATACATGTTGTTATTATTGTTATGTGCTCTCGAGTTGCTTTTGACTCATAGCAACCCTATGGACAACAGCCCTAAACCTTACTCTATCCTGTGCCAATCACACTGCCTCTGACACACCCATTCCGATTACCCCAGTCGCTGAATCAATCCACCTCATAGAGGGCCTTCCCCTCCTGTGCCATCCCTCCATCCTCCCAAGCATGACATCCCTCTCCAAGGACTGGTCCCTCCTTACAGAGGGCCTTCCCCTCCTGTGCTATCCCTCCATCCTCCCAAGCATGATGTCCCTCTCCAAGGACCAGTCCTTCCTTACAACATGTCCAAAGTATGTCAGACAAAGCCCCAGAATCCTTGCCTCCAAGGAGCAGCCTGGTTTAACCCTCTCTGGGATGGATCTGTTTGTTTTCTTGGCAGTCCATGGAACATTTAGTACTTTTCTCCAGCACCACAGCTCAAAGGTATCAATTCTCCATCTATCCTCCCTAGTCATAGTCTAACTCTCTGATGTATAACAAGTGATTGCAAAGACCCTAGCCTGTATCAGATGCACCTTAGTCTCCAGAGTGACACCATTGCTCTTCAGTACCCTGGAGAGGTCCCTAACAGCAGACTTTCCCATGGCAATACGCCTTTTAATTTCCTGAATACTGGTTCCAAGAGTGTTGACCGTGGAACCAAGCAAACTAAAGTTGTGAACAATTTCAATCTCTTCACCATCCATCCTGAGGCTGCCAATTGGTCCAGTGGTGAGAATCTTTATCTTCTTGACATTGCGCCTCAATCCACACTGAAGGCTGCAGTCCTTGACTCTCTACAGCAAGTGCATCAGGTCCTCCTCACTTTCAGCAAGCAGGGTTGTGTCATCTG
>NW_006399848.1:2329371-2331845 GCF_000299155.1 Elephantulus edwardii
TTCTGAAATTCAGGTGGGATGAACTCAGTCATATTTTGGTTCCCGTGGAGTCGGTTTCATTTTCCTCAGCTTCAGCTTGAACTTGCATATGAGTAGGTGGTCGTCTATTCCACAATCAGCTCCTGGCCTAGTTTTCACAGCTGATATTGAGCTTCTCCAGTGGTTCTTTCTGCAGATAGAGTCGATCTGATTCCTATGCATACCATCAGGTGAAATCCATGTGTATAGCCTGCATTTATGTTTCTTATTAAATGTATTTGCAATGAATAAGTCATTGATAGTGCAAAATGCAATCATTCTATCTCCAGCTTCATTTCTGTCACCAAGTCCATGTTTTCCAACTGCTGATAGCTAACTTTAGCAAAAGAAAAACTCCTTCATTTGTACACAATCCCCCCCGCAGACCCCCCACTCCCACCCCAAATATAATCCGCTCTGCAAGAGTGGATTATAACTTTGAATTTTTATTGTACTTAGAAAAGAAACTGTGATTCTTAAATGAGCCATTTCTCTTGGGTATCAATAGCTATTCCCTTTAATTCCTATTTTGTTGAGGGGTGTGTTTTTGTTTTTTTTTAAAGAAACAGCTGTTTCAAAGGAATATATGATTATGCATTATTTCCATGACAGAAGTCCAGAATAAGAGATGCATAGCAAAGTGGATGGGGCTAGGGGTGGGGTGAGGGGGGCTGAAGGAAATGATGCAACAATGAATTAATTTGTTTTTTTAAAAAGTGAATTGGAGGTTAAAGTTGAGAGGGAAATGTGCAACAATGAATGAACGAAAATCCAACTTTTCTGTAAACTTTCACTAAAATTACAGTGGGGGGGGGGAGGAAGGAGCACCCTGGCTGCATTTTGTCTGAGGCAGACTTGTATGTTTGTTGTCAATCCACTGAATATTCAGTAATCTTCACCAGCACCATAATTCAAAGGCAACCATTCTTCTTTGATCTTCCTTATTCATTGTATAACATTCAGCTATGTAGGAAGCAATTGAAAATATTGTGACCTGGATCAGGTTCACCTTAGTCTTTAAACAGATATCCTTACTTTTTTTAGTACTTTGAAGAGAATCAGGAAGCATTGTTGGATTTTATGAAAGGCCTTTTCAGAATCAATTAATAGACTTACATGGTTCTTGTTCCCTGCTGTGTTAATGTGATCAACTGAGTTGATTGTTTTTCTTATGCTGAACCATCCTTGTATACATGTTATGACTCCCTTTTGGTCATGATAAATTATTAATTTTTTTATACAAGTGGATTCTATTGGCTAGAATTTTTTTTTTTTAGGTCAGAGGAATGTTTATTACAACATTCACAGACCCACCTCCTCCATAAATAAATCTGCACAGAGTTAGGAAATGATATATACAACAGGAGATGATATATACAACAGGAAATAGAGCACAGTATTATGACCCAGGGGTCAGTATGAGTCTTCAGGCACAGCATCCACATGTTTCCATGGACACTATCATGACTGCTGAGTGTTTCACTGAAGTGGAAACCGCAGGAGCTCACGATTTGGGCATCTGGTGCAGGTTTAGACTGTGATGCAGGTCCAAAAGTCCCAGCCTTTTCTGCCACCTCCAGGGCTAGTTTCAGGTTCTGATCAAACAGCTCACATCTGATGGGCATTTCCAGGGAGTAGAACGGATTCTTGAGGGCATAATCTGAGTAAATCTCATAATTTTTTCAAAGAAGGGAATCTATTCCTGCTTGCCTAGGATCTGCCAGCACCACAAACTTGATCCCTGTCAATGTCTGAAAGCAGTGCTGTTTGAACGTGTCTGTCTCCAGCATCTCAATGCCTGAGCTGCACTGCTCAGGAGAGAGCTGGGAGCCGATGGCAAGAAACGAGTGGTACATGGAGGCAAGCATGAGCTTCTCATTAGAGGTGAGGCGGGGTCGTCTGAATGAATGGACACCGGGTAATTAGCAGGGTTGCCCGGGTGCTCCAGCAGCTCTTTCCCATCGGCCATGTACTTGCTGTTTATTTCCATTCCGTTGATCGCCAGCATTGTGCGTCCCACCTGGATGCCGTCGCGCTGGCCGAAGACAACCAACGCACGCTCGTCGTGTAGCTTCAGCAGCAGATCAAGCTGGTAATGAATGTCTTCTCCGTCTCGGCCCGTGGCACATAATTGTCCAGCTGGTAGATGAGGCCACCAGCTTTGTTGACCACATATCACACTCTTGGCTAGAATTTTTAAAAGGATTCTGCTTCTATGTTAATGAATGATACTGATCTACAGTTTTCTTTTTTTGATAATGCCTCTGTCTGGTTTAGCTATTAGGGTTATGCTTGCTTCACAGAATGACTCTGGGAGTGCTGCTTCTTTTTTCTACTTTTAAAAAATAACTTCACTAGAATTGGTGATTTCTTTCTTGGCACAACTTGGTGAGCACGTCCAGGGCAACATCTGTTATCTGAAATACTTCAATTGGTATACCATCTATTCCTGGGGC
>NW_006399848.1:2333122-2345471 GCF_000299155.1 Elephantulus edwardii
CTTTTCAACATGTATGCAGAGCAGATTATCCGAGAGGCTGGGCTCTATGAGGAGAATTGTGGCATCAGGATTGGTGGAAGTTCTATCAACAATCTCCGTTATGCAGATGACACAACCTTGCTTGCTGAAACTGAGGAGGACCTCATGCACAGTTATTCTATATGACCCAATTATCACACTGCTAGGAATATACTGCAAGAAAATTAGAACTGGGACACAGATGGAGATTTGTACATCTATGTTCATAGCAGCATTATTCACAATAATAAGAATACGGAAAAAGCCCAAATTCTTATCAACATACGAATGGATTGAGAAATTGTGGTACATTTATACAAAGGAATACTGTTCTGTACTAAGAAATTGTAATTTTGTAAAATACTGTATAATATGGGAGAATTTAGACAGCATTATGCTGAATGAACTAGCTCATTCTCATAAGGACAAATACTGCATTAGATCATTATTATAGAACTAGAAGGATAGTTAGTAAAATGTGTAGAAATGCCCAGAAGGGAAAAAAAGGAAAGGGGGCAGAGAAAGGAGAAAGGTGAAAATCATTATAATAGTGACTGGGGTAATCGGGATGGGTGTGTCATAGGCAATGAGATTGGCACAGGATGGAGCATGGTTTAGGGCTGTTGTACATAGGGTCTCTATGAGTCGCAAATGACTCGACAGCCCATAACAACAACAACAGCAGCAGAGTTTAGTGGGCAGATTGAAGGTGATGGTAAAGGAAGAGAGAAGATTCAATGAGGACTGGAAAGCACAGGTTAATAATAGGCATAATTCAATAGTAATTATGTAAAATACAATGTTCATGAATTCATGAAATACAATGTAATTGAAAGGTTGTATAATACACAATGTACATGAATGAATGAATGACACATAATATAAGTGAATTATTATATGAAAATCAATAAAAAACAATAAAGAGAAAAAAGAACAGGTTAAATAATTAAAGATGATTCCAAGATAAAGGAATCTGACCAATTACGTACAGAGTAGTATCTCCTGGTATGTATAAAAGTGTCAAGTCACTTCAAGTAGCCATGATATGTAGATTATGATGTATACTAAAAACTAGCAAAATCCATACAAGTAAGAGACTTTTTTTCTTTCATGTAGACCTACATAATCTTGAAACAAATAAAAAACTGAATGAGTTTTTTTATTTTTTCAACTGAACCAGAGAAAAATTATAATTAGTTAAATGTGTTCTCTCTTATGTCCGGGAAGTCAAATGGAATAACTGGAAAGTTGTAGAAAAAAATGAAAGATTGATGACAATTGGAAAAAAAAAAACAACCCCATGCTTGATAGTTAATATTTAACACTACGACTAGTGTTGGAAATCCAGGTGTTATTAAGGGTACTGCAGTACTAACCCCCATTTACATACAGTAAACATTAGAGATTTGACAATTCCATTCTTAGAAGGGATAGAGCTGGTCGACACCAGTGGTGAAGACGTCTTTGTGTTCTCAACAGCTTCATTTCTTCCCACCACCATAGACTGGGGACTAGGGGCTGTGCCCTGCTCATCATTTCTCTCTGCCTCCGGGCTCCTGTGCTCACTGCTATGAAATATGTTAGAATGATGCATGGCACCATTCGTAAGCACCATTAGAGCCACTATAATAATCTTCTTGACTTTTTTTCTTAGTGATAGAGTATTATTTGACACTTAGCAAACCAAAAAACCCAACCAGTTGCTGCTGTCAAGTCAATTCTAACTCATGGTAACATCGTGTGCTTCAGTGTAGAACTGTGCTTCACCGAAAGAGGCCTCTCTTCTGAAGCACTTCTAAGCAGATTTGAACTGCTAAACCCTTGGTTAGCAAGGGGATGATAGCAGCAATCCAAGCTGGATGAAATTAGAAAGCAAGTAGTGTTGTTACTGGAAATCATTGAATCAACTTCAGCTCGTAGCGACCCTGTGAACGATGAACCTGCCCTAACCTGCACCTCCCTCATGATTTCAGACATGCTGGAGCCCATTTTTATTGTCACTGTATCAGTTCATCTTGTTGAGGGCTTCCTTTCTTTCTCTGACCCTCCACCGTTCCCAGCGTGATGTCTTTGTCCCAAAGGTGGATCCCTCCTGACAACATGTGAGACGAAGTTTCACCATCCTTTTCTCTAATCAACAGCCTGAAACATAACATTTTATGAATTCTGTCATAGGAGTATGCTACCACAAAAGCAGTCTTGTTTCATTTTTCTTTCCTGGACTGTTTGCCTGATACGATAAGCAACAATTATATCAGTTTATTCTTTCACCATGTTCATACTCTTCACTTACGGAAAAATTTTACTTTACTTTCCCAGCAAAGATAAAGGCTGGATACTTTAGAGAGTCATCAATCAGAGCCATACTGATGTTCATTGCTCTGAAGTGTATAAAATCTGAATATTTGCTTCATGCTCTGTAGCTAAAATTTGTCAGGAAGTTCTAACCCACATTTAAATGATGCTGGTGACATGACAAATGAATGGGAGGAAGTTGGCTGTAACTTCAGTATTTTTATTTTTTCCAACTAGATCCATAATTAATGCTAAGATATTAGTGGATTCACAAGATATGGGTAGAAAATTGGTGTTTGACATTTTATTTACCTTACAAACGTTTGCTCAGATGGAGCTGCTCATGGCCGACTCTGGTCTGTGCTCTGTGGGTGACTTTAATTCTGTATATACAGTACATACTGAGTATGCAGACACGGCCCATTTGTTTCATGCTGAATTAGTCTCTTGTTCCATTTCAGTTGACCTGCCATTATCGAGTTTTGGAACCAAAGATCTGCTATCCCCCTGTTAATGAGCATATATTTTTTCTCTTAATATAGAAATTGACAATACATATTATTTCACGAGCACTGTGCCCAGTAGGTACCCAGTACCTTACTTTGAAATTGTATGATGAAAACCACATATTCAGGGAAATGCAGTGATGTTTTTAAATGGAGCAATTAGGTAACACAAATTGCAGACAGTGTGTATGAAATAACTCACTGTAATTGAACATGTCATATGTGTAATTATATGGTACATTATGCACCTATCAATTGACAATGCAACCACCTAGCACATCATATGGGACACAGCACTGCATTTAGAATAGATGATAACGAAATAGAAGCCTTGTACAACATAGTATACTTTCATTAATGTGTAAAATGGAACAACCTTCATAATACAGTATCACTCACTGAGATCAATACTGAAAAGGAAGGCTATTCCCTTGCCTTTTCACCCAGGTAGCAACTTTATAGATACGTTACATTAGAAATTTTTACTTTTCTTATAACTCTAACTTCTTCTTGTTCTTGTTAGATGCCATTGAGTCTGTGGCATCTTACAACAGCATATGACTCTAGAAGCCATCTGAACAACAGATCTGAATCTTGCCCGAACCTGCACATAATTGTTAATGGGGAAAATGTGGGTAAATTTTGCTACCAATCATACAACTCTCAGACACATAAAGAAATCTGAGTCTTTGGAATATTTTATATACTTCTGAATATTGTTACTTCTTATTTTCAGTGAACTTTTTTTAGAAATTCCTTTTACTCAACTGACATTGACATATCCTTGTTCTGGTAAAATTATCAACTTTTCTTTAAGTCAAAAATATAACAAGCCAAACTTGCTAATTTTCCATCTTTAAATTCTCTAATTGTCTTTATCTTTGCTATTTATTAAGTGCCTTCAGCAATCTAGTCTCTATAGAGAAATTCTACAAGGATTAAGATCTTTTCAGAAGGAATGTTTTCCACTTTAAAAAACTTAAATACTAATTTAGAATACATTAACCTAGTACAGTGCATACATACACACAATTTGTGCACATGCGCGTGCACACACACATATACATACACACACTCTCTCTTTTGGCTCAAGGTCAAGATTCCAGTAAAACAATCACCAGAAACTGATGAAGTGAATGTAAATGTTAGAAAATATGAACAGAATATAGTGGTAGAAAGTTTTGTGTTACAAAGGGAGTAAAACAAGAGGCTCTGGACTAAAAATAAACTTGGGATCTATTCTTAACTCAACTGAGCACTTGCATCCATTAAAGAAAGGCCGTTGGATTTCAGGTAGCATGGGAAAGGGGAGCATCACACATTTGATAAACCTGACCACCTCATTGGCTTTTCAGAATCAGGTATTTTGGGGCCGGGATAAATCAGGATCTAAAAAGAACAGAAGCAATAGCATTTTTACAGGTGCCAGGATCAAAAGCTTTCTCATCCAGGGAAAAATTGCTCTATTATTTTCCATTTCTAGCCTTGAGGTTAGAATTCAGATTGATTCTCCTGTGAGCCCAGTCCAGCCAGAGCCTTCTGCAAAAAGGATTTCACTTTCCTGATTCCTTTATGTAACTATGGGCTTCCCGTGGTGGCTTCAAATTTTAGGACCTCAATAAAGAAATTGCCGAGACATCCCTGTGATGCACGATTGTCTCGTAGAGCATTTTAGCTCTCAACCCTCATCCATGTATGTTTACAGGTTATTATGGACAGTTCTTGAAACGGAAAGTGTGTGTGTTACAGACAGGGAAAGAGAAATCAGTAAATAATCCTCATTATTCAGAAAACATTAAGTACTTTAGCACCTATATTGATTTCGTGAGTCTGTTTTTTTATGTTAAATTGATTATCAAAAAATGACTAAACTAAGTTGATGTGAAATTTGTATTTACTTGGGAAAAAAGTACATTTGAAACCTATATCATGCATCAATTGTGAGATTTTAAATATATTGTTTTACAACCAGTTAGTGGTGTCACTGTCTTCTCTGTAAGGTCAGACAGTATAGTATTAGTCCTCAGTATAAACACTTCCTAAGGATGTTTTTAAATTACAAAAATCTGTCACTATGGATGAGCAAGTCTCCTCCTTATCGAACTCACTGCTAAGACAATCTTGGAGAAAGATTGACTCTTATTGAAGCCAAAAAACATTATGCACCCAAGTGTTTGAAGGCAGACCCTGTAATCAATAGGTCTAATTACAAAAATGAGTTTGATAAACACTGGTGCATATTTATGAGGAAAAGAAAACTTGCTCCTATAATTTTTAAGGTCCCGAAGTGACAGACATATTCTATATCTCAAAAATGGAGGACTCAACAAAGATTCTCCAGTGACACTAATTTTAGAGTTGGTCAGTGTACTTGGGCAGTATGTAAGAAAGTTCTCTTTCCCTCCCAGTGTTATATATTGTGTTTTATGTTTCAAAATTGGTATTCTGAAAGAAAAGACTTAAAAATTTAAGAGATGTAAAATTACAATAAAAAAGAAAAAAAAAAGAGAAGCCTTTTAACATAGTGCAGTGATATTATATATAGGATGACTCATGAAAAACTCACCAGAACAAGTCTACTAGCCACCCCATGATGGAAAGATGAGATGCCTCTGTCTGTAAACTTTTACAGTTTGTGAAAGCTGATATAGGTTTGCAATGAGTTGGAACCAATTCAAAAGCAGGGTGTTTGGTTTTTATATATATCTTAATATATAGATCCGGTAGCTTAGTGGCAAAAGGCTGTGTTGCAATCCAGAATGCATAGGCTCGATGCCACCAGCTGCTCCACAGAAGAAAGATGGGCAATCTCCTCCCCTACAAGTAACTGCCTCTGAAAACCCACCATAGGGTCAGCTATGGGTCGGTTCTGACTTGATGGTACACAACAACAACAACAACAACTATCTATCTATCTATCTATCTATCTATCTATCTATCTATCTATCTATCTCTATCTATTACTTCATAAGAGAAAGAAGAATAATCACCTCCTGTGCAATTTACAGCCTTTGAAAACTCACTGGAGCGTGTTATGAATTGGTTCTGATTTGATGGCACATCTCAGCAACAAGGGTTATTAATGTTTGTTTCCAGTGATTTCATTTGTAGCTGTGGCACATCCACGAATGGAGGCCCTTGATTTGGTGAGCCTTTACTCTTATCTGTCTAATTAAGGCCTAATTAAGAGTTTACTTTGAAGATGTAGTACTTCCCCAGTTGTATTTTGAGTGCTTCCAACTTGAAGGCCTCATCATCTGCCACTTTATCAGATGATGCTCCACTTTTATTCCTAAGGTTTCAAGGGCATGTTGTTTCAGAAATAGATATCCAGTCCTGTCCCCTAGTCTATCCTACCCTAGAAGCTCCATTGAAACCTGACCTACAAAGGGAGACCCCAATGGTATTTGAAATACCAGAGACATAGCTTCTGATGTCACAGCAACACTAAAGCCATGAAGATACGGCAAAGTGATGGATGAGTGATGAATGTCAAGAATACACAAGTGCAGGTAATCTATGAACTTATTTTCACAAGCTTAAAAATAATATTAGATTTGTGGTATTAGTATATTTAATACACAATATTTTGAGTGACAGTAAAATTGCCCTCCCAAATAGGTTTCTTAGGAATTTACAGAAAAGAAGTCTAAAATGAAGCTCTTAGCAACTATCTTGCTGGATCCTCTCATTTCAGTGAGTAAAAGCTTTAAATGTCTGTGTTTGGTTATAAATATGTGAGATCACTTAAAAGGCAGCACACAGTGTTTATGTTGGAGACGGAAAGTAGATTGTCACTTTCTTTGGCAGAAAATACGTAATTGTGCTGCAGCTGAGAGAATCTTCTACCAAAAGGAAATGAAAATCTATAGTTTAAGAAAAGAATGAATATGAGTTGCCTTCTCTGTTTACACCAAGTCAATACAATCATAGCTGAATTTTCTGTAAACTTCATACACTTACTTAGTCAACTCAACTCATTGCTGTAGAGTCAGAACAGGCTATTAGCAGACCTTTTACTCATTTTCTGAGATTGTAAATTGGAAAAGACCTATCTTTTTCTAGGGGACTTGCTGGTAGATTAAAACTGCACAGAGAGGCACAGTTTTGGGTCACCACTGCAACTCTCTGTAGACTTATGCCACCAGAGTTTCTTATTTACTTGTCTTATGTACCATTGAGTTGGAAATTACCCATCACTGACACTCCAGCAGGTTTTCAGAGGTAGTAAATTTCATGGGAGGAGATTTCCCATCTTGCCCAGAGCAACTGTTAATTTGAACCTCATTCGTTTGGGTTGACAGTGCAAAGCCTTCCCACTGAGCTACAAGTGCTCCCTTATTAGACTCAGTGTATTTGGAGACATTCTCACACCTTTCTGAGTATGGATTTAATCTTCTTATTCCATTTTTGTTTACGGATTTCCTGACTTCTTCAGGCTTAAGAATTTTTTCCTTTTTAAAGTCAAAGCATTATTAGAATTCCCATCTGGTAGTAATTTTTAGCATTCTTTAATTAAGATACATGATTATAAAAATTTTTCAATTCAATAAACCTTTAAAATAAATATGTACAGGCAATCCTTAGGTATGAATGAGATCTGTTCCTAAGCATATCTTTAAGTAAAATGTATAGGTCAGTTAAAACAGGTACGTATGGTTCTTTATCCTCTTGGGTAGAAAAGATTCAAAGCCCTTCCAAGGTTTTAAAAACTGTTCTGTAGCATAGGAATGGGATTATAATGAAGAATTTTTAAGTAAGAATTGGTTCAATGGTTCAAAGAGATAAATTTACGTAACATTAAAGGCAGGTATGGTTGGTTGTCCAGAAGTCAGAGGCTCATCATGTAAGGACTGTCTGTTTTTTCCAATGGATTTCTGACAGATAGACATAGTGACTGCAGCAATGGGCCCAAGTATATCAGAGATGATGAGGATGGCATATGAGAGGACAGGGTACAGATCTGTTGGTCTGGTCATAGGGTCACTGAGTCAGACTCAACTTGACAGCACCTAACAACTACAATAACCTGTACTTCAGGGAACTCTGAAGGCTTAGTAGTTGGAGTTAAGCTGCCAACCCAAAGGCAGTGAGGTGGTTCACGTCCGCTCACTGCTGCATGGGAGAAAGATGGATAATGGCCTCCTGTGTGGTTTACTGCCTCTGAAAACGCACTGGAGAGTCAGCTATGAGTTTGTTCCAAGTCCATGGCATATAACAACAATCAAAACAATTAAAACATGTCTGGAAAGGTGAAAGAGATAGAGCTATCAAAGTTAAACACTAAAAAAAAAGTCAGAAGAATCTCCATTCTCTTGGGAAGTAGTTGTACATAAGGCAAGTATTTATTCCCTTTGTGACTAGACAATGTCAGATGTACACATAGTTCCTTATAGGTGGATCCAACATCACTTCGTTCATTAAGTCACTGGGCACAGTTATTTGTTTTGAGTGCATGTGAAAAGAATAATATTCCACTGAATTGAATGAGGCAGTATATATGTAGAAGGTTCTTGACTACTGAGAGCTGAGTCTGACACATACAATGAAGGAAGATTATAAGATGCTAAGAGGAGAGGAGAAGTGGCACTTAGCCTAGTCCGAGCATTGGGGAAATCCTTCCTGAGTCAATGACTCATGTGACACTCAAAGGATGAGCAAGCTTTAGGAAGCCTGTAGGAAAATGTTCATAGTACTAAGGGGTCCAGTATATCAAATGGTATACTGCTGGTCATAGTTCCAGCTCCAATACAGAGCAGTCTTCCATGAAACAATAAGGGATGCCTTCATTCTGGTGAATTTACTTTCCATCAAATAATCTAAACCTGGATAAAAGATTTACCGAAGCCCTAGTGAGGACCCAGGGAGCTCTGGTGGCTTAGTGGTAAGGAATTGCACTTTCAATACAAAGGTATGATATTCTAATCCACTTGTTGTTCCATGGGAGAAAGATGGGCAGTCTCCTCCTGTGTGATTTACTGCCTCTGAAACCCTCCCGGACAGTCAGTTAAGAGGCAGTTCTAACTTGATGGTACACAACAACAACAGTGCAGATGTAGGGGTATCAGAAATGTTTTACACAGCATCCGTTCTAACAATAGGATATAGATGTTCAATTTGGATGCACTGAGAGTCTATGTATCCCAGGCCATCGTGGGTGCTTTCTCCCTGGTTATCTTCTTACTGAGTCCTTCCCACACATAAGGGCCACTTACTCCTCCAAATAACCATAGAATTTTCATCTAGTCCTTCATTTATTCAATAAATATTTGATGAGTGCACATGCTATATTCACAAGAGACAGTAAAATCCATATCTCGAAGTTTACATCCAGTGGGCAGAAAAATATAAATAAGTAAGCAGGGAACATGTCAAATATTGAGTACTATAAAGAGGAAAGAGCTTATTAATCAGGAGAGAGACGGGCATTGCTATTCTATATATTATAGAATATTCAGGTTAGAGGTTTCTGACTAGATGATGTTTCAATTGAGACCTACAGGGAATAAGAAAGTCTTGAATAGGAAGTGCTAAATAAGGAAGTCTTGTATAAGGCAGTGCTATGTAGGTGGAGAGAGGCCATACATTAAAAAGTTGGGAGAATTATTCACCACATTCCTGTCAGTATTATATGGTCTACCCTTTAAGGTCACATTCTGTGCCCTTAATTTGCTATATTCTGGAATTAATTGCAGGGAGATCAGGTGGCCTACTGGTAACAAGCAGCAGTGCAATCTCAAAAGCTCACAGTTCAAACCCACCAGCTGCGCTGCAGTTAAAGGATGGGCAATCTCCTCCTGTGTGATTTACTACCTCTGAAAACCTGCTGGAGGGTCGGATATGGGTTAGTTCCGACTCAATAGTGCAGCACCACCACCGCAACAAAACCATGATGGAAAGTGTTAATATTTATTGCATTTGGGAGAAATCCAGATTCTGGCTCTAACAAACAGCTTGGTACTGTAATTTCAGGTATTTTCTTACATCTGTAATAAATTGTTATAACTTTTATTACTGTCAACACAATTACTTCTACTTCATTGTGTAGTTTGACTTGCTCCCTACCTTCTCAGTGTTTTTAATTATTATAACTTATTGCTTCAAGATGATGACTTTGACTTCGTTGTGTAGTTTGACTTACTCCCTACCCCCTCAGTGTTTTGAATCCCTGCAAAGATTATATCTAATCTCTTGTCTATTTTATATTTTAAAAATAATTCTTTTGTTGGTTTTTTTATTTATAATTTTTTATTTTTTTTTTTTACAGAGGTTTTGGATTTCCATTCCTTCATTGCCACAATTTTCTCCCTTCCCACCCCTCCCCATCAGCTCGCTTCCCCCTCCGAAGAGAGGAAAAAAAAGAAAAAAAATTTCCTTCATTAGTATATAATTCCCACGTCCCTCCCCCCTACCCCCCACCCCGAGTACACTTCTCTATGTTGGTTTTTTTTTAATTCACTTTGTGTTTCATACTATAACTCTCATCATTATGTCTTATAAAATTAATCACCATTAAGGGAGCTCTGGTGGCCTAATGACAAGAAACTGTGCTGCAATCCCAAAGGCGCTCTGTTGGAGAAGAAGGGCAATTTCCTCCTGTGCCAGTTGGATCTCATTGAATGGTACACGACAAGCAAACAAACCAAAAAAATTAATCACCGTTTCTTTATTCACACTATTACCCCATCTTTTCATACCCCCACTCACTGGATCTTTCTTAATTCCTTCACCCCCTTCCTCCAGTCACCAAACTCTGTGACTCAATGATTCCCCTCCTTCTTCACTTTCAGTTCCCCTGTGCCCCCCTTCCCTCTTTGGACATATACATATCTTACTAGTCATCCTTCTGTTTTTACAATAATGGTCTTATGCAGAATTTGTCCTTATAAGACTAAGTTAGTTCACTCAGTATAATGCTTTCTAGCCTCTCCCATGTTATATAGTATTTTTCAAAGTCCTCGTTCCTGAGTACTGCATAATATTCCGTTCTGTGAATGTACCACAATTTCTCAATACATTCATTTGTTGATGGCTATTTGAGCTGTTTGAATTTTCTTGCTGTTGTGATGAATGCTGATATTTACGTATTGTTGTTATATGTATGACTGTGACTCATAAGAAACCTATGTACATTAGCTCTGAAATTTGCCCTATCCTGATTCAATCTCATTTTATTCAACAGGCCTAATCCCAATTCTGGAGTTACTGAGTCAATTCATCTTATCTGGGGGTCTTCCTCTCCTGTGCTTTCCTTCCATCCTTCCAAGCTTGATGTCCCTTTGCAAGGACTGGTCACTCCTCGACACATGCCCAAAGTATGAAAGTATGTGAAACAGAACCTCAAAATCCTTGCTATGAAGATAGGGGTAGAAATCTCCATTAATGTCTCAGCTCTATTTTCCTTGGGTCTATTTCTAGTAGTGGAATAGCTGTGTCATAAGACATTTCTATGTTCAGCTTTTATTTTTTCCAATTTTAAATGAATCTTTATTTGAGACATTGCATTTTCTACTTACAATACAGTGATAATAAAGTGCAATATTAATTCCTTTCCCATATGCACATTCCATATTTAAGAACTGAGAATGTCCAGAAATTTAACAGTTTAAACTTTGAAACTGCAATGTGCTACAAATTTGGGTGCTTCCAAATGTAATTGTGGAACAATGAATCTAAAGTATTCATTCAGATTGGAAATCCTAAACTCATTCCAGAGTGGCTGTGCCATTTTACAATCCTACAACAGTGTATAAGAGTTCCATTCTCTTTACATCCTCTTCAACATTTATCGCTTGCTGTCCAGTTAAACTTTTCCACTGCTCCTGGGGTGAGATGGTATCTCATTGTGGTTTTGATTTGTATTTCTCTTATTGCCAGTGATTTTGTGCATTGCATCATGAGTCTGTTGGCCATCTATATTTCTTCCTTTGTGAAAAGTCTTTCCATGTCTTTTGGCCTATTTTGTAACTGAGTTATCACTCTTTTCCCTGTGGAGGCTTTGTAGTATTCAGTAAACATTTTGTTAAAACGTTTTTTTCCCCTGGGTCAGTTTTCTTTTTGCCTTATTAGAAATATTTTTTGATGCATACAGAGACTTAACCTTTAGAAGTTCGCATTTATTGATATTGTCCTCTCCTGGTTGTGCATTTCTGGCTATACTTGCTATTCTATTTTTACCAGAAGCCAGGCCTTCTAAATTTGGTCCCATATTGCCCCTTATGATCTTTATGGTTTTGAGTTTTACCCCTAGGTCTCTGGTCCACTTTGAGTTGATTTTTGTGTATAGTGTGAGATGTGGCTCTTGGTTTAGCTTTCTGAGGGTAGCAGTCTGGTTTTGCCAGCACCATTTGTTGATTCGTTTGCCATTTCCACATTTGATTGGTTTTGCTTCCTTATCAAATACCAGGTGGCCTTAGGTAGATGAGTCAGTTTCTACGTTCTTAATTTTGATCCATCGGTGTATGTTTCTGTCATTGTACCAGTACCATGCTGTTTTGGTTATTGCAGCTGTGTAGTAGGTTTTGAGATCC
>NW_006399848.1:2348020-2349389 GCF_000299155.1 Elephantulus edwardii
AAAAAAAAAAAAAAAAAAAAGAAACATATGTTTTAGTCATTCTCTTCCAACTTTCTCTTTCTTGTTGAGTTAGAGCCTGCTCACAGCTGACGCTGCAAGCTGATCGCACCTCTGAGGCTATAAGATAAAGGGGAGGAGATTGCCCATCTCTCTGCTGCCCAGCAGCAGGTGGATTTGAACCAACAGAGAAGTGTGGCCTTTGGGATAGCAGTTTTGATCATTGCTGTTATTATTAGGTGCTGTTGGGTTGAGGAGTACTCACAGCAAACCTATGAACAAAAGGTCTGAATCCTGTCCTATCCTGTGCCATCCTTATCATCCTAACACACATGAGCACACTGCCACAGTCACTGTATCAATCCATCCTGATAAGGGTTTTCCTCTCTTTTGCTGATCCTCCACCCTTACAAGCGTGATGTGCCTTTTCAAGGAATAGCCTCTTCTAACAACATGCCTAATGTATGTGAGATGAAGCTTCTCTTCCCTTGCCTCCAATAAACACTCTGGTTGCACTTCCTCTAAGTCATTCTGGTTGTTCTTTTGGCAGTGCATGGGTTATTAATAAGTATTCTTCTCCAACACCACAAATCAAAGGTAACAATTCTTCTCTCATCTTAGTTCATTATTTATTACCCAGCTGTCAAATTCAAGTGATAGAAAAGGCCAAAGCTTGTATCAGTTGTGCCTTAGTTGTTAAATTGACATCACTGCTTTTCAGGACTATGGAGAGGTCCCTGACAGCATATTTTCCCACTAGTGTATCTCCTGACTGTGGTACTAAGGTTTTGCTTGTGCATCCAAGAAAGATGAAATCATTGACAATTTCAAACTTTTCTTCATTTATGATGGTGTTACCTTTTGATCCAGTGGTGAAGACTTTTGCTTTCTTGAGTGGAATTCCTCTCACTCTAGGTTTGCAAATAGGATTGTTCTTCTTTTTCTATTTGAACTCATTCTTAGCTATATTCTTTCCTTGAACAATGATAATGGGGGCTGATGCATCATAGTAAATTCTGGGTTGTTATGTTGTTGTTATGTGCTGTCGAGTCGCTTGTGACTCATAGCGACCCTATCTACAACAGCCCTAAACCCTGCTCGATCCTGTGCCAATCGCGCTGCTTCTGACACACCCATCCTGATTACCCCAGTGACTGAATCAATCCACCTTATAGAGGGTCTTCCCCTCCTGCGCTGTCCCTCCAACCTCCCAAGCATGATGTCCCTGTCCAAGGAACTGTCCCTCCTTACAACATCTCTAAAGTATGTCAGACGAAGCCCCAGAATCCTTGCCTCCAAGGATCAGCCTGGTTTAACCCTCTCCAAGATGAATCTGTTTGTTTTCTTGGCAGTCCATGGTACATTCAATACT
>NW_006399848.1:2350223-2358477 GCF_000299155.1 Elephantulus edwardii
AAACCCAGCCTGGACTTCTGGCAGTTCTCTGCTGATGTGCTGTTCCAGTCGTTTTTGGATAATCTTCAGTAGAATCTTGCTTGCATGTGAAATCAATGCTATTGTTCTGTAGTTTCCACACACACAGTTGGTTCACCGTCTTTGGAATTGGAACAAATATAGATCTCTTCTAGTCACTCTAAATGCCATTGCATAATTCAGTATGATTTTCCTGTCTCTGGGATCATGGAAACTGTAGGTCGAGGGATAGCCTCCTGTAAATTCATATTGATTAAAGGCCCCTTGATTACACAACATACAATATTGTGCGACACACAAAAAACTATAGGTTTTCCTCACAACATGTTCAAAGTATGAGAGATGAAGCTTTGTCATCTTTGCTTCCAAGAAACACTCTGTCTGTACATTCTCCAAAGACATGCCTCTTTGTTCTTTTGGAAATCCATGGGACATTCAGTACTCTTGTTAAGCATCATAACTGAAAGGGACCAATTCTCTTCCTGTCTGCCCTATTCATTGCCCAGCTCTCTGATGCATAACAGGTGAGATAGAAGAACATAGCCTGAATCAGGGGCACCTTGTTTGCAAAGTGACATAATCTCTCAAGTAGTTTGGAGAGGTCCCTGACCATGGACTTGCTCAATGAACTATGTCTTCTGATTTCCTGTCAGCTGGTACCAAGGGAGTTAATTGTTGATTGATGTGAGATTAAATCATTAACAACTTTAGTCCTTTCTCCATCTATGTGTAATATAATGCATTAATAATCGATAAATTAGATATAATTTATCAATGCATATATGTATTTAAATTCACACACACGGAGCACCAATTTACACCTTGGTTCTGTTTTGATGACTCCATTGTAGGTCAGTTCTGATGTACATGGAAACAAATTTTTATAACTTTTCCTTATAATTACCTTGTTTTATAAACAGAACAGTCTAGTGGCATGATCCATTGCAAGTTGCCATGCTAAGCCAAAGATTTCACTTCTCTGGCAGTTCAAATCCACCAGCAGCTCTGTGGTCGAATGATGGGCACCTCCTTTTTATTTACAACCTCAGAAAGTCACAGGATGGTTGGCAGTAAGTAGGTTCTGACTGGACGGCAATGTTTTATGAACTTTGAACAGTAAATAATAATATCGAACATCCGTGAGTGAACATTTGAGAACAACATTGCTGTTTTTAGATGCAATCAAGTAACCCCGTCAAAGCCAGATCCTGCCTTATCCTGCACATTCCTCACGACCTCCACATGCTTCAGCCCATTGCTATGCTCACCATGTCAATCGATCATGTTGAAAATCTTCTTTTCTTTCACTGATTCTCGACTTTCCCAAGCACAGTGTTTTTCCAAGGACTGACCTCTCTTAACTCTATGCTCAAAGTATGTGAGAAGAAGTTACACCATCTTTGCCTCTAAGGAATATTCTGGTTATACTTTCTGCAGGATATATTTGCTTGTTCTTTTGGCAGGCCATTCAATACTCTATGCCGACATCGTAGTTCTAAAGTATACATTCTTTATGGTTTCCCTATTCATTGTTTAACTTCCACATACTTAGATCAAATAGCATAAGCAGATTACGAATTGCAATCTAGTATATAGGGAGTGATGGTGACAAAATCTATAAGGAGTTGTGCTTTGTGCTGTTAATCCAAAGGCTGTGCCTTTCTGGAGATTGGAACCTATTAGCACCTTTGAGGTAGAAAGATGTGCATTTTGTCTTGTGACTTATAGTCTTAGAAAACATATTGGAGGTTCAGGTATGAGTTGGCTTTGACTTGACAATGAGACGATGATGTGATTGACACACACATACACACAATATCTATATGTTGTTATGGTTATGTTTTGACAAGTTGGAACTGATTCATAGCTGACACTCCAGCAGGTTTTCAGAGATTGTAAATCACAGAAAAGATGGGAGGATATTGCCCATCTTTCTCTTGCTTGCCACTAGGTCACGAGACCTCTCTCTCTCTCTCTCTCTCTCTATATATATATATATATATATATATCTTCGTAAGCATTCAGGAGGGTCAGCGATGAGTCAGTTGGGTCTCCACGGCAGTGAGAAATGAAAAAGATAACAGAAATAATACCTAGTGTCAGACAATGAAATTTATCATAATTCTTTAATTATCTCTCTTGGATCAGGCTTACAGAGGCTCATAATACTTACATAGGGCAATTAAGTTCATTTATTTAAACTCATGAGGTACAGAAGATTCACTGAGTGGATAATATTTTGTGATGCTGAAATTAAGACATATCGTTCTAATGCCATTATCAACAGTGTTTGAGAAATAAGGCTACTTTTTTTTTTAATCAAGAGTTAAGATTGCAGGCAATGCTGAGCATATCTTTTATTTTTGTTACCATGACAATCATCTTGTTATAAACTTCATCTAGTCTCAGGCTAAGAATATTCATCAATGGAACTTCAGAACATTTTCATCTGACTAGGGTAAATGCCAGAAATATCTACTGTTAGATTGACTTAAAAAAAACCCTCAATGCATAGTAAAATAACATTTATTTTTTTCAGAAAGGCATGAATATTTGTGGTTTTTCTCCTCCTGGAAATAAGACCTATGTGGAATACAAGAAGAATACATTTAGAGCAGTGTATATTGAAGTCAATTGAGTCGCCTGTGACTCGACAGCATTTAACAACAAACAACATTAGGCTGTCTTAATTTCTCCGGTGGCCTAGTGGTCAAACCTGTGCAGCAATCATAAAGGCATGTGATTCAAAGCCACCAGCTTCCCTGTGGGAGAAAGATGAACCATCTCCTCCCATGTGATTTACTGACCCTCTACTTTCCCAAGCACAGTGTTCTTTTCCAAAGACTGTTCCCTCCTGAACTTCATGAAGAGATGTAGGAAATGTGTTTCAGAATTATTCATCTCTGTGGCAAATGAGAAACTATTAAGTCACCAGTTCTCATTCACCCTTTGTCAAGTTTGATCCTGCAGACACTCTGGGTACTAAGCTTGTTTCTGAGGTCACTAGATGCTGAAAGTTAGAGATTTAGAGCTGAGGAAAGGGCTGTTAGGTGGCCCTTGCATTAAGCTAGTTGAATCTTTATGGGATTAATCATTGCAAGACACTGGAAGAAGAAATGAGGAAATGAGAGTTTGAAATGTAACAGAAGTGATGTCAGTTATAATAGGTTATGGAGATTTAAGTCTAACTTGATGAAGAAGATAGTCCTAAAAACTTAACACAGGGAAAATAAAGTAAACTAGCCTTGTTAATAATTTATGATCATAATATAGTTCATTGGAATAGTTATTAGTAGTTAAGTGTTTTTACAGAATTTTGGTTTACATTTCAGAGATGTAGGTTTTATCTTTTTCTTAGGATGAGGAAACAGAAGTCAGTGATGATTAAATCACTTGCCCTTTGCCACATAGTGAATTTCTTAAGACTTAGATAACAAGAATTAGTCAAAGCTTAGTGAAAGAAATATTCAGTTTGCACTGTCTGAAGTAAATATACTTCACCTATCCCTCCATGTCAAGGGATTTAAACTCTTAAGCGTGCAAGAGTCAACCAGTGTTGATAAAAGAGGAGGACAGAGCAGACAATGGCCAATGAGACAACTGATCTTCAGAGGTCTAGAGTAATTATACACGCCCCCCTCCCCACACCCCAGTTTGAATATAAGCAACAATGAAATAGACTGTAGAGCGGAGAAAATGCCTATATACGCTGGATGTAGCCTCTGTTTTGTCCATGGGTAATTTCCATCCCAGATACATTAAGCCCCTCTCTAAGTAGTTAATTTAACATTTGTTATATAATATTTTCTCCCATAGAACCATCTTTAATCACACATGCTTTTGGTATTGTATACTTTAAAGACATTTTTTGTTGCATTAACCTTCATTATCAAAGACTAATAGGAAAATTATTTCCATGGAATCAGTATTAATAATTGTTGTATTTCTAATGGAGAGACTTCAGACTTCATTTCGGCTTTATAGGCATTGTAAATCATGTTGATACTTTTTCACCTCTCTTGCCTTCTACAGAGCCAATAATTCAGTATTAAGGTAATAATGGCAAATTATTTGAGCACTTAGGGATCTTTCAGTGATTTTAATATCATTTTCTACTCTTATCTTTATTCCTCCTTACTTACTCTTAGAAATCATCTTGTGCCGATTATTTTATTTTGATTATTGTCTTGCAGATAAAACAGGAGGTAAGTGAAATACCTGATAAAAGGTAGAATCTGAGTTTAAACCCAGAACTTCTATTTTAAGTTCACTCTCCTTGTCTTTGTTGAAGGAATTACTCTTATCTACTGTTTCTTAAAATCTAAGTATGGGCATGCTAGTGGCTTCATGGTAAGGAGTTGTACTGACAACCCAAAGATAACATGGTTTGAATGCGCCTGGTGCTCCATGAGAGGAAGATGGACAATCTCCTCCTGTGTAACTTGCTGCCTTTGAAAATCTACTGGAGGGTTGGCTATGAATCGGTTCTGACTCAATGGTACACAACAACAACAACAAAAATGTTGGTTTAGGACCAAAATGTTTAGTTGGTTAATTTAGTGCTGTGTTGATGCTTTATGGTTGAATTGGTATTTCTTTTGGGAAGAAACCCAATAACATGTTTTTTTAGTCTGTGTACACACACACACACACACACACACACACAGAGAGAGAGAGAGAGGTTACAGTGGACTTTAAGAACAGGTCAAGGAATAATTTGAAATTTATAACCTTTAACACAGGGACAACAGAGATACAACTGTTCTGACTCTGTGCTTAATGAAAGGAAACTCTCCTGTTGTCTTCAGGCTATTTAAATGTATTTGGATAGAAACTGAGATCAGAGACAAGCCTTGTAGATGCTGTCAAGTTCTGTATGAGCATAGCAACCCCATGAGCAACAGAGTCTGAACTATGTCCTATCTTGTGCCATCCTCACACTTTCTGATACACTCAAGCCCATTGACACACTCACTGTAACAAACCATCTGGTTTACACCCACCGTTCACCCTCCCAAGCACGATGCCCCACCCCCAGGAATAGCTGCTAACAACATGGCCAAAGTATATGATGATGTTATTGTTGTTGTTATGTGTTGCTGAGTCACTTGCAACTCATACTGATATGAAACCTTATTGCCTCGCCTTCAAGGAGCACTCTGGCTGCATTCTCTCTAACACATATTTGATCTTTTGGCAGTCCATGAGATATTTACTATTCTTCTCCAACACCACACAGTTCAAAGGATATCAATTATCCATTGTCCGGCTCTCAGATGCATAGCAAACAGTTGAAAAGACCATGGGCTGAACCAAGCATATGTTAGTCCTCAAACTGACATCATTGTTCCTTAATAAGCTGGAGATGTCCCTAACTGTGGATTTTCTCAGAGCAATAAATTTCCTGATCTCCAGCCTGCTGGTACCAAGGGTATCTAAGTAAAATGAAATAGTTGACAACTTCAATATTTTCTCCATATATCATAAATGATGTTGCCTATTAATTAGTCCAGTGGTAAGAATTTTTGTTCTTGATGCTGAGATGCAACCTATATTGAAGGCTATAATCTTTGGTCTTCAGCAGCAAATGCTTCATGTCCTTTCAGCTAGGATCCATTTGAAATCCTCAATGATATTGCAAGTGCCACAGCCTCTTTTAAATCCTCCTTGAACTGGAAGTTCTCTCACTACGTAATGTTCCAGCCATTTTTAAATGATCTTCAGCAGTATTTTGCTTGCATGTGATATTAATGATTTTGTTTGATAATTTCCATGTTCTTTTGGATCACCTTTCTTGAGAATAGGAATAAATATGTATCTGTTGCAGTCAGTTAGTTGTCCTCCAAACTTCCTAGCATATACTATTGAGCACACACATCCAGAGCTATATCTGTTAGTTGGGACAAGCTATAAGTGTGTGTATATTTATACACACACACACACACACACACACACACACACACACACACACACACTTGTGTTATATAGATTACACAACCTTGCTTGCTGAAAATGAGGAGGACTTGAAGCACTTGTTGCAGAAGATTAAGGAATGCAGCCTTTGGTATGGATTGCATATTAATGTCAAGAAAACAAAGATTCTTACTACTGGACTGATAGAAACATCATGATGGATAGAGAGGAGATTGAGACTTCCAACAGCTTCATCTTTCCTGGACTCACAATTAACAACCCAGCCAGGAATTAAGGACACACATTGCACTGGGAAAATCAGAAGTTAAGGACCTCTCTCTTAGATGTTAGAGAAAAATGTTTTTGGGGTGGCAAGAATAATTAGGCTTCACCTCACACATTTTTGTCATGTTTCTAGGAGAGTCTATTCCTTGGAGAGGGACTTGATGCTGGGAATGGTGGAGTGTCCACAAAGGAGAGGAAGACCCTCAACCAGGTGGATTGACATGGTGACTGCTACAATGAGTTCTTGTGTGTCAGGAAGTGTAAAGGTGGCACAGGATAGAGAAGAGTTCAGATCTTTTTTTTCATAGGGTCACTATGAGTCACACTCAACTCGATGGCACCTAACAACAATAACATATATGTATGCATGTGGTAGGTTGCTGGCATACATTAGATTAACTTGTATATGCTCTGTTTACTTGGAATTGGAGGCAATGCTTGAGGAAAGACAAGACTCCAATGGCAAAATCAACCCAATTTAAGGCAATTTGTGTAATTGAAATAGAGCAGAGCACACATTCTGCACATGTTGTAAGAAGAGGCTAGTCCTTGGAGAGGGACATCATGCCTGGGAAGGTGGAAGGACAGCAAAAGAGAAGAAGATCCTCAATGAGTTAGATTGATTCAGTCACCGGGGTTGTGGCGATAGGTGTATCAGAGATAAAAACGTTGGCGCAGGACAGAGCAGGGTATATGGCTATTGTACACAGGATCGCTATGAGTCACAAGCAACTTGATAGCATATAACAGCAAACGACAACTAACCAGTGGGGTTGCTAAAAGAGGCTTAAGATATTATACTTGTCCACATGCACTTCTTTATATCTAAAGTTTGTGAAACTCCTTGAACAGCTTCAGCAAAGAATCAAAATTGGTCTACCTAGCCCATTATAGTATTATTAACTTATCATCCAAAACCCATTCAATTTCTCATTCTCTTTTACCTTTGGGCATTTAATTATGTCTGAAACCATAGGGCTATGAAAGCTTTCCAGAGGTCATTAGTTTAGCCTTCTGCCACCAGGCAAGACTGTATTTTTCAGCATTTCCCGAATAGATTTTACAATCTCTTTTGGAAACACCTTTTGGCATTTAATCAGTTTTTGCCTTATTCTTAGCCTGTATCCCTCCAGCTGTGTCTTGAGCACAGCTCTTTCTAAGTGAGTAAGAAATAATAATAATAAAAAATTCCAATGATCTGTACTAGTATTTCTAAAATCTTGTTTCAGAATAACCAGAGGTGCTTGTTAAATGCAGATTCTTAGAATCTCATCAGCAGAGATACAGATTAGAAGGATGTTGGGTAGGACCAAGGAATCAGTTATGTTCTCAAGGCTTCAGATTGAGTTGTTTTTATGTATTCAAAGAAGGTCTGTGCCTTAGACTAATGAACCATAGAAGTCAGAACAGGGATTTTTAGCATTAAAGATACTTGGCTAACCATTCTTTTGCCGTTGTGGTTAGGTGCCATCGAGTTGGTTCTGTTTCATTGACCTGTATAAAACAAAACAAAATACTTCCTGGTCCTGCACCATCCTCAGAATTATTGCTATTTTTTAGGTCAGGGTTTCAGGTGATGTATCAGTTCCAAGGGTTTTGATAGTTTTTCACTGATTCTTTACTCAACATGACGTCTTACTCCCGAGATTGGCCACTTCTGATTACATGCCCAACGTTTGTGAGATAAGACATCACCATCATCTTTTCTAAGGAGCATGAAGCATTCTCTCTTTACATCTCCCAGGACATACCTGTTTCTCCTTCTTGGTGTTAAATGCTGTCAAGTTGACAACAACTCAGCAACCCTCTCAATAACAGATTGAAATATTGCTCTATCCTGTGCCGTCCTTACAATCTCTCCTCAGGTCTGTTGTTTCAGTCATTGTGTCGATCAATTCCTCTCATTGACTGTCTTTCTCTTTTCCTGGACCCTCTACTTTTCTAAGAATGATGTCTTTTTGTAAGACTGGGGGCCTCCTGATAACAGACCTAAAATATGGGAGATTAAGTTTCTCTATCAATGCCTCTAAGAACACCT
>NW_006399848.1:2360007-2361571 GCF_000299155.1 Elephantulus edwardii
ATACCTTTTCAACCTATATGCAGAACAGATTATCTGGGAGGCTGGGCTCTATGAGGAGAAATGTGGGGTCAAGATTGGTGGACGATTTATCAACAATCTGTGTTATGCGAATGACACAACACTTTTGCCAATACCACAATTTAAAGATATCAATTCTTCAACTTCCTTTATTAATTGTCCAACTTTTAGATGAATAATATACATTTGAAAATACCAAGGCTTGTATTATG
Organism: Elephantulus edwardii; assembly: GCF_000299155.1. Taxonomy (NCBI): domain Eukaryota; kingdom Metazoa; phylum Chordata; class Mammalia; order Macroscelidea; family Macroscelididae; genus Elephantulus; species Elephantulus edwardii. The sequence goes on from NW_006399848.1 coordinate 2,360,238, forward strand.
CATACCTTAGTCCTTAACCTGACATCCCTTCTCTTTAGCATTTTAGAGAATTCCTTGACAGCAGATTTACCCAGTCAGCACAGCTCTTCCTTCAATATTGATGCTACATTCATCTAGTCCAGTTTCCCAAATTATTTACTGAGTATGTGGATTGAGTAAGTCTGGAGACAGAATACAACGTTGAAGCACAACTTTTCTTATTTTAAACCATGTAACGTCCCCTTCTTCTGTTCAAATGACTGTTTTTCTTTTATGTGTAGGCGGCTTAGAGACTAAGGTGTACCTGATCCAGGCCATGGTCTTTGCAGTTACTTGCTATGCATAAGAGAGCTGGACAATGACTAAGGATCACAGAGGAACAATTAATGAAGAGGATGAAGTTGTGGTGCTGGAGAAGTCTTGAACACACCATGGTCTGCCAAGAAATCAAGTAGATCTGTCTTGGAGAGAGTGAAATCAAGTTTCTCCTTGGAGGCTAGGATTTGATGATCTGTCTCACATAGAGCAAGTGACCAGAAGGGACTGGTCCTTACAGAATGACATCATGCTCAGAAGGGTAGAGGAACAGAAATGGAGAGGAAGAACCCAAAAGAAATGGATTGATACAGTAACTTGGACAATCAAGGTAGGTGTGTTAGGAGTCAGTAGGACTGGCTCAGGACACAGCAGACTTCAGAGCTGCTGTACATAGTGTCACTGTGAGTCATAGGCAACTCAATGGCACATGACAACAACAATATAGGTTTCAAATGAGCATAATTAGATGTTCTTGAATTCTCATTCATGTTAGTGTTATTCATAATTTATAATCCTTACGGTCAAAAGCCCTTTTGGGGCCAATAACCCACGACTAAATGTCTTTATAGTATTCTCCGCTTTTAGTCAGGATAAAACTGACATCAACAATGCTACCCTAGTTCCATGACCTTACTTGGCCCAGCTTGAAATTCTGGAAGTTCCCACTCTATGTGCAGTTTTGGTGCTTTTTGAGTCATCAGCAAGATTTTACTGTAACAATAGGTTTATTAAGTGTAGATGAGATTGTGAGGATGGCACAGAATTAGTCAAGTTTCTATTTGTTGTTTATAGCATTACTGTGAGTTAGAGTGAATACACCTATAAACATCAAAGGGTTTTTAGAGGCTTGTCATTTCAGTAGTGGATAGCCAACCCTGATTCCCAGTTTGTCTTAATTTGGGAGGTCTACTATAATCTACCTCCTCAGTTTCAGCAAGCCAGGGTTGTATCATCTGCATAACGCAGATTGTTAATAGATCTTCCACCAATCCTGATGCCACAATTCTCCTCATAGAGCCCAGCCTCTCGGATAATCT
>NW_006399848.1:2363901-2368096 GCF_000299155.1 Elephantulus edwardii
AGGGTCGCTATGAGTCGGAAACGACTCGACAGCATATAACAACAAGAACATAACACTATAATCTATCATGGATGACCCTTCTGACATTTGACATACTGGTGGCATAACTTAAGGGTATTACAGCAACTCACAAGTTATCCCAGAACCATAAACTGACAGACAAGTGCTGTATTAATAAGAGCAAATGATAAGCAAGCAAGCAAGTAAGCATATGTACGCTTAAGTAAAATGTTGGTTTCTATGACGAAGAGAGTGGTATCAGTTTTGTAGGAATATTTGTCAACCACTTTCATTATGTAGATGACAAAATCTTACTTGCAGAAAGTGAGAAGGACTTAAAGTGCTTGCTACAGAGATCAAACAATACAGCCTTCAATGTAGATTGCATCCTAACATTAAGAAAACAAATATTCTCACCACTGGATCTATAGGCAACATCATAATAGATGAAGAAATGATTTAAATTGTCAGCTACTTCATGTTGGTATAGCACTGGTCTGTCCATTTGCTGTATAGAGGTAACTCATGATTGCTGTGATGCGAAACACTGTGACACAGATATGTCAAATGCAATAATCATTATCCATGGCAGACAGTGTTTGGTAGCTCCCCAACGAAAACAAGCTTGGAAGGAGGAGTTATATCCACGTCCAAAATAGCTTGCCTTTGCAAACTCTATTCACTTGGAGAAACGATGAAAGTTATACAAGTGTTCAGGTCTTTTATTCATAGGGTCGCTGTGAGTTGTCTACAACCTTGATGACACTGAACAACAACTCCATCTTACTTTGATCCACAATCAACACCTTTGGTATCAATAATTAGGAGATCAGGAGAAATATTGTATTTGGAAAATCCTGGAGTCAGGGACTTCTGCAAATTTGCTATGCACCTGAAAACTGGACAATGAATAAAGATGTTAGAAAGAGAATCAATGCTTTTGTGCTGCGATGCTGGAGAAGGGTACTACATATCCTATGAACTGTCCAAAGAACAAACAGATATGTTTTAGAGAAACTGCAGCTAGAATTGTCTTTGGAGGAAAAGATGAAAAGTGTCATATCTCAGAATTTTGAGCATGTTGTATAAAAGGCTATTCCTTGGAAAGGGACATTATGCTTGGAAAGGTAGAGTGCAGGCTAAAGAGAAGCTCCTCAATGAAACAGATTGACACTGTAGCTGTAACAATGTACGTCAGAAATGAAGATTACACAGGATAGGACAGGGTTCAAGTACGTTGTTTATAGAGTCACTATGAATCATACTTAACACCATGCCACTTAACAATAACAATCAACATTGTACACAAGGTTATTCTTTTCTTTTAGGTCATTGCCAAATTAGAGATTTAGCATAATTTATGCTAAATATTCATCAGATTACACTTGATTGCTACCACAATTGAGAAATGCCCAAACAGTTTATCCTAGTTTTCAAGTAAATTACAAACATCCAACTTCACCAAGCTACAGGCTCACTCACAGGGAGGACTAGACTGAATTTTAAATAAAATTCATAAATAGAAGTCAGGAAATAAGGAGACACATTGCAATGGGAAAATTTGCAGTTAGAGACCTTTCCAAATTATTGAGGAGTAGTTATGTCACTTTGAGGACTAAAGTGCATCTGATTCAGACCATGGTATTTCCTATTAGCAGCTATGCATCTGAGACTTGGAAAATGAGTAAGGATGACAGAATAAGAATTTGAGCTGTGGTGTTAGAGAAGAGCACTGAATATCCAAAAGACAACCAAAAGAGTTAATAGATATGTCTTGCAGAGGGTGCAGCCAGAGTGCTGTTTGAAGGCAAGAATGATGAGGCTTCACCTAACACATTTTGGACATATTGCTAGAAGGTGCTATTTGTTGGAAAGAGACATGATGTTGGAAAGGGTGGAGAGTTGGCTTAGGAGAGGAAGAACTTCAGCCAGGTGGGTTAACAAGGTGACTGCTGCAATAGGCTGTTGTGTGTCAGCAAGTACGAGGATGGCACAGGACAGGACTGGTTTCAGATCTTTTGTTCATAGAGTTACTATGAGTCATACTTGACTTGATGGCACCTAACAACAGCATGCCAACTATAATTGGCATATGGCATCAAGACTGGAAGAAGGTCCAATCATCACATCTTTGATTATTCAAATGACACAACCTTGCTTGCAGAAAGTGAAGAAGACTTGAAGCATTTACTGTGGAAGGTAAAAAACTACCACCTTCAATATAGGTTGCATCTTAGCATCATGAAAACAAAAATCCTCAACATTGGGCTAGTAGACAACATGATAGATGAAGAAAAGATTGTACTTGTCAGTGACTTAGGTTTATTTGGATCCACAAACAATCATCTAGAGTAACAACAATCAAGAAATCAAGACATGCTACTGGGGAAATCTGCTTGCAAGGATCTCTCCAAAGTGCTAAAGAGCAAGGATATCAGCTTAAAGGTTAAGGTACACCTGTTTCAAGCATGGACTTTTTCAATTGCTTCCTGTGCATCTGAATGTTGAACGATGAACAAAGATGATAGAAAAATCAATTCCTTTAAATTTTATTGTTGGTGAAGAATACTTAATACACTATGAACTTCCAAAAATAACAAATAAATCTGTTTGAAGGAAATGCAACAAGAGTGGTCTTTAGAGGCCAGGGTGGTAAAAGTTCATCGCTGTTACTATGGTCATGTTATCAAGAAGAACTATTTCTTGAAGAGAGAGATCATGCTAGGAAAGACAGAGGATCAGGGAAAATAAAGACCTTCAATAAGATGGATTAACACAGTGGAACCAGAATGGGCTTGAGCATGATTTGCATCATGAAGCTTGTACAGGATAGAGCAACATTTATATCTGTTTTTCATAGGCTTGCTATGAGTTGTTGTCTACTTAGTGGCACCTAACGTATTTCCTAATTTGATGACTGTAATCTGAGAGCTGGACAATGAATAAGGATGATAGAAAAAGAATTGAGGCTTTTGAGCTGTGGTGTTGGAAAAAAGCACTGAACATCCCTTGGCTGGCAAAACAAAACAAAACAAAACAAAACAAAACAAAACAAAACAAAACAAAACAAAACAAAACAAAACAAACGACCACCAAACCACCAAACCCCAAACGGTTATGTCTTAAGAGAGGGTGCAGCTGGAGTTCTCTTTGGAGGAAAGAATGATAGGTTTCAACTCACATACTTTGGGTATGTTAGAAGAAGGGGGTTATTCCTTGGAGAAGGGCATGATGCTGGGTTGGGTGGGGGGTCAGTGAAGGAGGAGAAGACCCTCAACCAGCTGGACATGATGCTGCCACAATGGGTTCTTGAGTGCCGTGAGGATAGTGCAGGATAAAACAGGGTCCAAATTTCTTGTTCATAGGTTCGCTATGAATCATACTCGACTGGATGGCAACTAATAACAACTAATAACAATGTGCCATTGTTTATAATGCAATTTTCATTCTTATTATTGAGTTGGAAAAAATTGTAAACATTTGAAGATGTAATACATTTTAATTTTAATTTTTAAATATAGATAAATAGTATATTCACATTTTTATAAAATCACAAAGTAAGAAAAAGTATGTAGTGAAATAAAATTCCCAGAAATAATAACTACTCTTGTCAGTCATTGTGTCTGTTTCCAGAGCTCTTATTTCCTAGAATATTTTATGTCTTAAGACAGTTATTGTCTCTACTAAGAGTTTTTAATTTGCTTTTTGACTTTGCTTGTTATTTTTATTTCCAAAAATATTTTTAAAAATGTGCATGTAACTAAATTTACCGGTCACATTTCATATAGTGTGGATTTTTAGTCATAGAGAAATAGACCTTAAAATGTAATTGTTAAATACTATCTCCTATCACTTTTTATTAATTCATTAAAAATCAATCAATCAATCTTGGTTTTATCTGTAATTTACTCCAATATGAAGTAAGAATTACACATCTAATTTTAATTTCCCAAATATGCTTTAAATTGTGTCAACAAGATTTCATTTCTAACTGATTTTTTTTTCTCTAGTGGTTTAGAAAGGGTCGTGGTACTAGGGATATTGTTGCTGATGTTAGATGGATCTTGGCTGAAAGCAGAGAACACCAGAAGAATGTCTGTCTGTGTTTTCTTGATTATGCAAAGGCATTTGACTGTGTGGATCATAACAAACTGTGGCTGACTCTGAGAAGAATGGGAATCCCAGAACATTTAAT
>NW_006399848.1:2368906-2389068 GCF_000299155.1 Elephantulus edwardii
GACTGGGGTAATCGGGATGGGTGTGTCAGAGGCGGTGCGGTTGGCGCAGGATAGAGCAGGGTTTAGGGCTGTTGTGCATAGGGTCGCTATGAGTCTGAAACGACTCGACGGCACATAACAACAACAGTGGTGTACATTTTTATGACATCATGAATTCCCGTCTATTTCTGGATTTTTTTTTTTCCTCTATGCTACTGGTGTATACATTTGCCACTACAACAGTATTTTGATTATTGATACTTACTTAAATGTTTTGGTATGTGGTAGTAACAATTCATTATTTATTTCTTATTTAGTGCTTTTCTATTTTCATGTGATCATTTTTTATACATACAGTAATATGATTAAAATTAGACTTAATTTTCTTTTGAATTGTGTTACATATATACATTAACTTAAGAAGAATTAAAATTGTGATATTGATTCTTCCTTAAATAGGAGAAGATATAGAGAAGTGCACAAGCAGTATGATCTATAGCAGATATATGGGCAAATAGGTAAGGTGACAGATACTGGTGAAAAAGACTAAGAGTATATGTATATTTGACAAATGAGAATTCTACATTAACATAAGTATGTTCAGTTTATCCAGAAGTGACTGAACAATATGTCAGCAGAGAATTGCCAGATGTGCAGGCTGGGTTTAGAAGAGGCCATGACACTAGGGACATCATAGCTAAAGTTAGATGGATCTTGGCTGAAAGCAGAGAGTACAGAGGAATGTCCATCAGTATTTCATTGACTGTGCAAAGACATTTAGTTTTGTGGATCACAACAAATTGTGAGTAACCTTGAGAAGAATAGGGATCCCAGAACAATTAATTGTGCTCATGCAAAATCTATACTTAGACCAGGAAGCAACTGTTAGAACAGAGCAGGGAAACACTGTACGGTTCAGGGTCAGGAAAGGGGTGCATCAAGGATGCATCTTGTTGCAAGGATCCATATCTTTTCAATCTATGTGCAGAACAGATCATTCAGGAGGCTGGACTCTATGAAGAGAAATGTGGCATCAGGATTGGAGAAAGACTCATCAACAACTTGCCTTATGCAGATGAAACACCTGAAAAGGACATGAGGCAGAAAGCTAAGGACTGTGGTCTTCAATATGGATTGGTGCTCAACATCAAGGAAACAAAGATTATACAATGGTCTGATCAGCAGCGTTATTAAAGAAAGAAAGACAAAGAAATTGAGGTTGTTGATAACTTGAGCTTTCTTGGTTTCACAATCAACACTTTTGGCACCAGCAATCAGGAAATCAACAGATTAATTGCATTGGGAAGTCCACTGTCAGGGACCTCTCTAGAGTATTGAAAAGCAATGATGTCAGTCTGGAGACTAAGGTGTACCTGATCCAAGCCATAGTCTTTGCAATTACTTACCATGCATCAGAGAGCTGGATAGTGACTAAGGATGATAGAAGAAGGATCAATGCCTTTGAGTTGTGGTGCTTGAGAAAAGTGTTGAACATACCATGGACTGTCAAGAGAACAAACTTGTCTGTCTTGGAGAGGGTAAAATCAGGCTGCTACTTGGAGGCAGGGATTTTGAGGCTCCATCTCACACGTGGCACATGGCCAGGAGGGACCAGTCCTTGGAGAGGGACATCATGTTTGGAAGGGTAGAGGCATAGCACAGGAGAGGAAGACCCAGGGTGAGATGAATTGACTCAGTAACTGAAGAAATGGGATTAGGTCTGCTAAAGATTATGACATTGGCTCAAGATAAGGCAGGTTTCAGATCTAGTGTACACAGAGTTGCTATGAGTCACAGGCGACTTGATGACACATAAAAATAACATAAGCATGTACTCTAAATGCATCCACGTATATAGCAACACCAATATGGAGCAATGCTTTTAAACTTCTTAAACATAACCAAACCTCCTGAAAGAGTAAATTATTGGTGCTCAGTCATTGATAGCAAAATCTTAGGGGTCATCAAAGATAATTGGCATAACACAGTCCACAATAACAATGATTTACATCCTGCTTTATAAAGTAATGACTGGGGTCTTGAAAGTTTTCGAGCAACAGTCTAAGGTATAACTATTAAATTATTAAAAAAATTCAAGCTTCTTGGTCTTGTAGTAGAAGCCCTGAGACTATGGCTCAGAGCTGTCGTTGAACTTAGGAAAAAAAATCACTTTTGTGGCTCAACTTTTAGCCAAGCAACAGACAGTCTTATAAAGTGACCACAGAGCCTTAGTGGCCTGGTTAAGGAGTTGCGTTGACAACCCAAATGTTCAAATCTGGCGGCAGTTCCTTGGGAGAAAGATGGATAATATCTTCCTGTGTGATTTACAGTCTGTGAAAACATATTGGAGAGTCAACTGTGAGTCAGTTTTTACTTGATTACAATAAGTTTTTGTTCTATTATTAAGTCAATAATAAAACCAAGGATTGGGGAGGGGGTGGGAAATACAGGCTCCTTAGCATAAACCACCATGTAAAGCCAAAGGAATTCCATTTGCTGGAGTGTAAAGACCTGAAGGCAGGAAGGGGTTGGACAGAAGGATTAAAGAAAATCACATGGAGGAAGGAGGGTAAGTACAATGGATTGACTCAGTGACTGGGTTAATGTGTCAGAGACAATGAGATTAGCTCAGGATAGGGCACAAAGGTCGTTATGAGCCACAAGCAAATTGACAGCACAGCACAGCAACTAACAACAGTTAATATTATAAAACAAAATATGTAAGAACAGTTTAATGAAAAACTAATCAGCATTGTATACTTTCATTCAAATTTAGTTGAAAAAGTAATTAGAAGAGGAAAGAACACAAAACATGATTGTATTCTAAAGTTTCATTTCACAGTGATTTTAAATTCATCTTTGCTGTTGTTGTTGTGTAGTCAGCCTGACTCATAGTAACCCGAAGAACAAAACACTTTCCACACAATTTTTTGGGCTGTATTTGAGCCCATTCTTGCAGCCACTGGGCCAGTTCATCTTGCTGAGGGTCTCCTCACCGTCTTCAGACTCTTTCTTGGTGCTATTGTACATACCTCTCATTCCTTTTGTTTTCTGCTTTGTCTCGTGAAAAATATATATTTTTTAAAAAATCTGGTGTTATGCACATCTACTGATTTTTTTTAAATTTTAATGACTATGTTCATATTTTCAGAAGTTCTATGTAGGTATTAAAACTCTGATGGAGTTTTCTTTATAGTCCCCGTGGCCTTTCAATATCATTTTGATTTCTTCTTTTAGCTCCTTGAAGATTGTAGAATGTTTCCATTTGGAGTCTTTTCTATTCATCTCCTTTTGGGCCTCTTTTATCTCTCATGGTACTTCTTTTCCTCAGGTAATTTATGATTTTTATCTTGAGTTGGGCAACTTTCCCATCACAGGAGTCCTGGGTTGTGAAAATAGCCCAAACCAGTTTTACAGACATTTCTACCAGATCCTAAACATTTTCAATGCTTTTAGAGAGATCTACATCTTAATGTCTTATTATTGGAACCTTTGCCATGTAATTATCATGGTTTGATATCCCACGTGCCTGGGCTTGAAGCCTCCTGAATTCCTTTTTATCTCACTTTGTAGCCCTGGACAGATGGCAAACTTCCTTGCTGTTTCCCCAGGCTTTTCTAATTCTTTTTTCATGGGAGCAATATCTCTTCAACAATGTACATTAGTCAGGGGCTCGATTTCAGCTTCCTTACTGGCTGTAGGCAGTGGTTAATTCTGTTCCTGTGGGGGCATTACCACTTCATGCTCCGTGCACTTTGGGCCACTGTCTTCAGAAACTTAATATTGACAAGATAAGAGCAGCTAAACAAATCTTAAAAAGAATGAGAATGCAAAAAAAATCAGAAATATAAAGGAATAATCTCAGGGAGGTTTCTTCCCATTATAATAGCAAAACTCTAGGGAGACGCACTGCAGTGCTCTTTACGAATGAATGCCCCAGGGTTTTGTCAATTTGTGCCTTACTTTAAGTAAAAGTTGATAAGGTCTGCATTTTCTTCTTTCACCTTCATTCCTTTTTATGTCAGAAGTTAATTATCCAGTCTGTGTAATTATTACCAGCACTAGAGTCTCAGGGCCTGCAAGAGGTTCAGAATTACATATGGGCTTTTAGCAATTTCCACAGTATGGGCTCTGAGCCAATTTGTGAAACACTGAAAGCCATTATCATCTATCTGTAAAATGTCTTGCCCTGTGTTTGCTGCCCTCAGAACAGTGGGCTACAAGAAAACTACAAAATGCTGGTGAGATGATTGGACATGAAGTTCTGGGCATTTTATATATGCCCATTCTCTAGCTTCCCATTTTTGCATGCTTATTGATTTTTTTTTCTTGAGAAATCATACATGATTTTCTTTTTTTTTTTTCTAGAACCTTACTATGCTATCTTAGTTGCTTATTTTTTCATAATAATTAAACAAACTCAACAGATTATAAGATTTCAGTCCAAGTCATTTGGACCTCTCCTTGTGCTGTATTTGGTTAGATTTTTCTTTTTTTTTTTTTGTAGTTGTTTTTAGGTTTCATTTTTGTCTTGTCTTTAAGTCTAGGGGTGAGAGAATTGGATTTTTTCTAACAGGTGACTTTCTTTAGGGTTTTGTTTTGTTTCTCTTCCCCCTTCTCTTATTTCTCTACTCTCCTGTAACCTCAATACTTTTCCACTTTTCCCCACTAGTCATTGAACCTTTGACCATACTACTTTCTCTCTTTTATAGTCTTTGATAGGATATTACTATCTTTTATGTGAACTACTTTTTGGCTGTGATAAAAAGGTTTTTAAATTATTTAAGCCTCTTGACAGTGATACAAGATAACTCACACCATCTTTTCACTAGGAAAATAAACCAGACAAACATCCTAGGCATTCTTAGGAAGTAAACACTGCCATGCACCAATCAACAAAGCACCCCAGGAAACCTCTAACGCTTGAGTGCCTGGAATAATGAAAGGTGGAGATTTTGTTGCAATTCTTGGCTTCTCATTCTCTACTGAACTCAATTATATTTTTGGCTACAGAACTTAAGGATAAATCCCATGCCTGCATTACTACATAGAAAGGCACACGGTTATATCTGCCTCAGGGATACTTCACTTAGAGCATAGGAGTCAATTTTGTGGCCCAATCTAGTATAAAGTGAGATTTTCCATCAGACTAAGAAAACTTCCTTTAGTGTTCTTAAATTGACACTATTTCCCCACATGATACAGAAGAGACATCCTGTATGGAGCCTGATATGCAGAGAAGCTTGTAAGGAAATGAAAACGTCTTCCTCGTTAATGACAAAGATTCCATTTGCAGCACGCACTGACTTGTGGAAGCAGTTTTGTAGGGCTCTCAGGCCTTACTAGGGGGAGAATGTGATGAGGACTGAAAAGCAGTGCCTCATGGCTCCCAGGGCTGCCTGTGCTGATGTGCTGATTTAATTCCAGGATGTGCTGAAAAGACACTTCTCTGCAGGGAGCACAACTTCCGAAGAGAAGCACCCAAGCATCTGATAAGAATGAGAAGATGGCAAGTTTAAACCAAGGGTATTAATTTCCCACCAGAGGTTTCCCCGAGTTTAGTAATTATAATAATGTGGTTGGACATAAAACAGAATTCTTTCTTTCCTGGCTAACTAGTGAAACCATCTTTTTGGGTGATGTAAGCATCACAGGTTTACGAGTATATAAACACAGTCTGTCCCTGTGTTATTCTAAGCGTGGTGGACACTGTGTTGAGCTGGCCAGATGGACAGAATACAATTGTTTACATGTTAGGTCAGTTCAACAACAATATACTGAATATCTACCTACCTATATCTTCCCTGTTACAGAAAACTCTGATCCAAAGCAACTTAAATCATGAAAGAAATTATATTTCCTTGGCATAAGACAGGAACTATGGTGAAATGAAGGAGCTCTGTAGGGACAGTGGCTAAGTGCTCAGTGAAAATTAAAGGATTGATGTTTTGAACCTACCAGTGGTTCTGAGGGGGAAAACCCCTGCTAATCTCTTCTTGTAAAAGTTTCGTCCTAGGAAACCCTGTGGAGTACTATTCTGACTTACAAGATTCCTATGTTAGAGCTGACTTGACATGTAAGAGCAAAAAACAAGAAAGAAAAAAATTATTTGATATACTCTTTTTTCTAAAGAAATCAGTTTTAGAAAATGAATGTAACTTTGTCATCTTGCTGTTGTTGTTATGTGCCATTGAGTCGCTTGTGACTCATAGTGACCCTATGTACAATGGCCCTAAACTCTGTTCTGTCCTGTGCCAATCTCACTGTCTCCAATACACTCATCCCGATTACCCCTGTCACTGAATCAATCCACCTCCTTCCCCTCCTGCGCCTGTCCTCCACCCTACCAAGCATGATGTCCCTCTCCAAGGATGCCAGACGAAGCCTCAGAATCCTTACGTCCAAGGAGCATCCTGGTTTAACCCTCTCTAGGATGAATCTGTTTGTTTTCTTCACAGTCCATGGTACCCTCAATACTCTTATAATCTTCGAATTCCAATTTTCATTATTCTCTTACCTCAAGCTCAAATAAAATGTATTATACAACTATAATTCTTTTCTATGTCAGAATTTTTTATTTTATTCAAAGAGAATCCATATTAAATTCCTCTTGTTTTGAAGATATAATTATATTACTTCTAAGGTAAAATGTTTAGGAATTGACAGATAGATGAATTATTTTGCTAGAGGCAACTCATTGCTTCAGAAAAGGAGTTCTGGTTTTCAAGCATTTAACACATTACTAAAATATTAGTAACTTGTTTTGAAATATTATATTGGCTAGATACCCTATCACCAAGTTAGTTTGGCTCTATTAAGCTTCCAGCAAGTAAAAACACACCATGACTTAGTAGCAGTTCTTTGAGAAACTTGTTGAGCCTGATTATGGTATTTCCTTCCCCTTTCCTTTATTTAGGAAACTCTGGTAGCCTAGTGTGTAAGGAGTTGTGCTGTTAACCCAAAGGCACACAGTTCAAATGCACCTACTGCTCCACAGGATAAAGAGAGACAACTCCTTGCATGGGATTAGAATTTTATGAAAATAGAGGGTGCAGAAATGAGGTTATGTAATTTGAAATTCTATAGTACTATAGTCTTCAATATGGATTGATGCTCAACATCAAGAAGACAAAGTTTTTAGCATGATAGATGGAGAAGAGATTGAGGTTGTTAACAATTTCAGCTTGCTTGGATCCACAATTAAATGTTTTGGTACCAGTAGTCAAGAAATCAAAACCCAAAATGCTCTGGGGAAAGCCTTTGTCAGGTACCTCTCCAAAGTGCAAGAGAGCAATAATGTTTGTCTGGAGACTGAAGTGCACCTGTTTCAGCCCATGGACTCCATATTTACATGATATGCATCAGAGTGATGGACAATGACTAGGCTTGACTGAAGAATTGATGTCTTTGAGTTATGGTGCTGGAGAAACCATGGGCTGTCAAGAAAACAAGCATGTTTGTCCCGGAGAGGGTAAAACAAGGCTGTTCCTCAGAGGCAAGGATTTTTAAGTTTTATCTCACATACATTGGGCATATGGCCAGGAGGGACCATTTCTTGGAGAAGGATATCATGCTTGAAAAAGCGAAGGAATGGCACAGGACAGGAAGATTCTGGATGAGATGAATTGACATAGTAACTTGGGTAAATGGGGGTCTGTGTGTCAGAGGCAGGGAGACTGGCTCAGTATAGATCAGAGTCTAGAGTTATTATACATAGGGTCACTATGAGCTACAGGTGACTTGATGGCACATAAAAACAACAACTTATGCTTGCATTAAAATCTTGACTCACTACATGTCCTTTGATAAATCATGTAATTTTACTGAGCTCAGCATTTTTGTCTGTAAAATGAGCCAATAAAATGGCAACTCATAGCCTTATTTAAAAGTATAGATCAAATATTGAATATACATTGTCTGTAACATAGTTTTTCAAAAGCAAACAAATCTGATGTGGGTATAATTCCAACTCAGCAACCTTCTTTGGGTTTCTGAGGTTTTAAATCTTTACAGAGAAGACCGCTCATACTTCTCCTAAGGACCAGCTGGTGAATTTGAATTCTTGACTTTTAGATTTAGTGACACAATATTTAATGTACTGTGTTACCCATTGAAAGCACTAAGCCCCTCACTGTTTGCTTTTTTAAAAGAGTTTTCTGTGAGGGAACCGGTATGTGTATTCTAACTTCTGTGTTCAGTTCTTGCATCTCATTATAAGCAAAGTGTTAAATGAGTAAAAATGGAAGAAAGGAGAAAAGAAATTAAAACAATTGACGTCAACAGTAAGATTGATTTATACAGGAAATAAAGATAAATATGTTTTTGTATAAACCATGTGGTGTTTGTACATCTAGTAGTAAATGAAAATAGAAAATAGAATTTTGAAACTTTGCCTCTCTGACTTCGGGCATGTGGGCACAAGAGATCGGTCCTTGGAGAAGGACATCATGCTCAGAAGGGCGGAGAGACAGCACAGAAGAGGGAGATCCTAAATGAGAAGGATTGATACAGTAACTGAGACAATGAGGGTTGGTGTTTTGGAATTAGTGAGAATGGCTCAGGACAGGGAAGGGTTCAGAGCTGCTGTGCATAAGATTGCTATGCATCACAGAAGACTCAATAGCACATGACAACAATATCATGCTAAGACATGTTTGGAAGCAAGAGTGGCATCCATTTTCTAAATAACATGCCCCGAAACTGTATGAACTTTAATAAATGTTGATAGTTGTAGAGGGTCTCCAGGCCTTTTGAACACATTATTGCTATGTATCGTGCTTGACTCGAAGGCAGTCAACAAAAATGACATTTTTAGTTTACCTTAATGCTTGGCATTTTTCTTAGTCTTTCATTTTTCCCCCCCTTATTTTTAAAGTAATTTTAATGAAAGTTTACAGAGACTTTGCTTTTCCATTCATTCATTGATGCACTTTTCCCCCTTCCCACCCCCCTGCCAGTTCACTCTTCTCTTTGAAAAGTAGAAGGAAAATGCTTTCATTGTTATATAATCCAGCCCTCCAAGTATGCAGCCTTTGTTCTGGACTCCTGTCATGACAATAATACTTAATCATATATCCCTTTTAAACAGTTCTCTCCCTTGTCTGTTTCAATGCAGTATACATAATTTATCCCATCTTTCTCAGTCTCCCCCAACCTTGATGTCAGTCTTGTTTTACAACAGTGGCACTATGTAGTATTTGTCCTTTTGTGACTGAGATATTTCACTCAGCATAATGTCCTCCAGGGTCAACCATTTAGTATACTATTTCATAAGTTCTGTGTTTTTCAATGCTGCATAGTATTCCATTGTGTGACTATACCAGAGCTTCTCTATCCATTCGTTTGTTGATGGGCACTTAGGTTGTTTTCAGCTCCTTGCTTTTGTGAACAAAGCCGCAATAAACAGGGTGTGCATATATCTGCTTGGATGTCAGTTATGGCTTATTTGGGGTATATTCCCAGTAGTGGTGATTTTTCAGAATTCCGTGAGAAAGGTATGAGGGAAGAGAAAAAAGTGCAGAATGATGGCATTTGAGTAAACTAACTCAATGATTGAAACCAGAGAATCCAAACCCCATTTGTTTGTCTGGTTTGCGTTCAGGCCATTGAAGGCTTCACTGCTTTGATCAATGGGCAGGAAAATACAAGGTCACCAGTAATTATTCAGAAATGTAGTTTAGACCTCCCTCCTGGAACTGTCATTTTTTTATTTCCTACTTTAATATCCAAGGTCAATACAGTAATCTCTTATTTGCTCTACCTCTTTGATCATAGTTCTCTAAACCACAAAGCTCTGGTTAACTCTATCTCTCCAATTTCTCCAGGTAGATGCACATGAGAGTTGAAAAAAAATACACAATTAGACCAACTAACTTCCTCTTAAATTCATGGTCTTGGACACTAATTGGACTCCAAGTGTTCTGTTGACAACTCTATTTTCTAGATTTGTTTAGTTTTCTATTGTTGTTGTTGTTATGTGCCATTAAGTTCTCTGTGACTTGTAATGACCCATTAGCTCTGAACCTTGTCCTAAGCCAATCTTTTTGTCTTTGACAGACCTAATCCCACTTCTGCAGTCACTGAGTCAATCAGTTTCATCCTGGGTCTTCCTCTCCTGCAGTGTCTGTCCATCCAAGCATGATGTCCTTCTCCAAGATCTAGTAATTAAAAATTTGCCCTCAGGTGCTGAAAGGCCAAAGAAGGAAGCTGCAACTTCATGGTGGTAGTTGTTCTTCTTGCAGAGTACCGTAGAGTCAAAACCAATTCATAGCTGACCCTCCAGTAGGTTTTCAGAAGCAGTAATTCACACGAGAGTTGATTGCCCATCTTTCTCCTATGGAGCAGCTGCTGGTGGATTTGAACCATGTACCACTAAGCCATCAGAGCTCCCCAAATTGGTAGTATCAGAGTGCTATAAATGACTTGTTTGCTGAGGTGATACCTTGGGTGACAGCCGAGCCAGACTTGACTCTGCTTCAGCAAGAGGGGAGGAGAAGCTTTTCCATCTCTGGTAAATAAAAATGGCATTCTTTCAGAGCTCTGGATCTCCAGTGACACCCTAACAGGAGTTATATAATAGAAACTTAGCTAGTGCATATGAGCTAGCAGCAACTAGGAGCATAACCAGATTCAGTTTCACACAAATCTGTTCCTCTATAGTTTGTGTAAAGTGACACAAGTTTTTGAATATAGAGCCTGAGGTATAGAGGAACTTGTAGGGTCTTATCTGTTGTCAACTTGAACCTCATGGTCACAGGGTATATACTGAACATTGGGAATGAATACCATGATTGTCAGAGTTCATGTTCAAGAGAGAACTACAAGCTTGAAGTCAGATATGGGCTCAGGTTAGGTCCTGTATTTAATTCCATTTAATGTGTTTTCTCCTCAACTTTAAGTCATTGTGAGTATCAAATCAGATAGTATGTATAAAGTTGCCAGTCCAGGGCAGGTACAAAATAGCACTATTAAATGTGAGCTGTTTTCTCTGGAAAAATCTCTCTGCATTAACTCCTACTGTATTATTCCTGGAATATCACATAGGAATTCAACTTGCCTCAGTACATGAATGTACACTAAACAGATTAATTTTTGAACTGAAAGAAATGAGACAAAGAGCCTCTTGCTTCCCTTTTATTAAGACCAAATGCTTCAAATTTACGATACAAATTACAAGACTATAGCAATTTTCTAGGGAATATCAATGAAAAAGACTACAAATTATCCATTCTGATGTAAAACCTCAGTAGCCCACTTCAATTTCCACTACGAATATGTGATTGTGAGTGTTTATTGAGGATCCACTATGAGCAGGTCTTCAGTATTTTGTCAAACTTAACATAGAAGAAATGGAGCTTGCGAATTCCGGAACCACTAAAGGCAGGTGCAAATGCTAATGTGCTTTCATAATACTGGGAAAAATATTTCTATCAAGACTGCTGAAGGGCTTCTAAGGGACTTCTAAGAGAATGATAGGTACTTCAGAGGATGCTTTTAGGGGAGTTGTGCAAATTTACAGTCAGCTTGAAGGTGTTACACACATTAATTAGTGCCAATTATTCTCATGTGGCAGCTGTAGTTTCAATTGAGAATGACTACATCACATCTGATACCTTAAGGCATAATTCTAGTCTTCGTTTGAGAAAGTATATTGAAAAGTTAGGATTTAAAAAACCCACCCCAACCCAAGAAAATCTAAGAAATGTGATTCCTGTGTCACCTTACAAATGTTACTTTCTTTCTCAGTACTATAATTAATTCACCTCTGAGACAGGACTATTCACAATGAAATAAGATATTCTTTTCTGGGACTTTTAATTGAAATTCCAGAAAATGGAAGTGAGTTGGAATTGATGATGGAAATCATGCAAGTCAGTAATGAGGGAAGCTCAATTTTAATATAGGACTAAGTACAGAATTTGTTGGGACTTTTTCCCTTCTTCCCAGAAATCGTAGCTGCCTATATTGGGAAGGACATTGGTAACAAGTGTGACTAGTATTGGGTTTGAATTGAATTTGTCTAATCTTCCAAACTGAGTTCTTTTTAAGATTCCCTGGTTGGGTATTGCATAATGCATTGGGCTCTTAACCAAACGGTAGGCAGTTCTAATCTACTAGCTGCTCAATAGAATAAAGATCAATAATTTTCTTCTGTAAAGATGAACAGCCTCAGAAATTGGATAGAAGGTCACTTTGAGTGCAAATGGACTCACTAGCAGTGAATGAGTCCTTCAGACTGAGTTACTTTCAGCACTTTGGAAAACTAAACTAATAATTTATACCTAATGTTTGAAATGGGAGCTCTGGTGGCCTAGTGGCAAGAAGCTGCACTGTAATCCCAAAGGCATACGGTTTGAGGCCACCAGCAGCTCTGTGGGAAAGGATGAGCAATCTCTTCCTGTCATAGATTAACTACCTCTGAAAACCCACTGCTGGAAGTTTAGCTCAACAACAATGGTTGAAAAACCAACTTGCATCATTGCATTAATTTTAATTTCTTTTCAAATAATTGGAACAAAATAACTCCTGATTTCAAAGAATTAACTAGACTAGAATAAATTTTGATTTTGAGATGGACTTTAAATGTGATGCAATAATTAAATCATGGATATGATTTTCTATGTCCTAGTCAATAGTTAATTGAAAACCAGAATTCAAAATTGAAAATACAATGTGATCTAAATTATGGAAAGAATTAAATACTTCCCATTTATTTTAAATATATATATAGAAAAGAATAAGATGAAAACAGCAAAATGTTAGCAGTGATTATCTTAAATGCTAAGAATGTTAATATTTTTCCTGTTTTCTTTTTTGAGTTTGTAGTATTTTTCATGTTCTAGTGAACATTTATTAGTCTTGTAGTTGTAGGGGAAAGTGATTAAAAATTATGCTTAGAGAGGGTGCTTTGCACAGAACAAGAGCACAGTAACATAAAAACGGAATGAAAGAATGAATCAATCAGAAAATCTGACAAGCTTTACTTACTTTCTAGTAATTCTGTCCATCTTTCATGATAGGAAAATGTCACATCATGAAGGCTTAATTACAACATAAATGATAGCATATTATAAATCACTACAATAAATAATAAGTGTGATGAGACAGTTCTAATTGCTTTTCATTTAATGCTTTCACTAACAGTATTTGCTAACTCTTAAATTTGTAGTATGCAGTGTTGTCAGTCATTAGTATAAATTAGCAATGTTGTACTATAGGCAAATCAGTTGGCTGAAAAAATCAGTTATGTGGAAAATACTGTAAATAACCTTTTTCAACTCAATTAAACAATTTTAGTGTGATACTCTGAGCTTTAAGGGAGAAGTAATTGACTAACGTAGTTAAAAAACCTCTGGGTCCAATCCAGAAAACCTTACACAGACAAAATTCCCACTTTCTTTGGCACAAATTTGACACATTCAGGAGTAGTTAGAAAATCCTAGAAAAGAAATCTGTATAAACAAAGGAAGAGAAAGTGATGAAAACTTGAAACATCTACTGAAGATCAAAGACTACCTAGCCTTCAATATGAGTTACACCTAAATATCAAGAAAACAGAAGTCCTCAGCACAGGGACCAATATACAACAACATGATAGATAGCCCAGAGATGGCAGTTGTCAGCAATTTTATTTTACTTGGATCTACAAACACCATCTATAATAGCAGCAGTCAGGGAATCAAAAGATGTATTGGGAACATTTTCTGTTAAGAGCCTTTCCAAAGATGAAGAATAAAGGGTATCAGTTTAAAGACTGAGGTTTTACTTCTAAATATTGTCCACAATGTTATGATTCATATAGTTGAATGTCTTTCCATAGTTAATCAAACCCAAGTAAACATCTTTATATTTTCTGCTTTAGCCAAGATTCATCAGACATCAGCCATGTTGCTGTTAGTTCCACAGCCTCTTCTGAATCCAGTTTGAATGTCTGGCAGTTCCTTGTCAATGTCCTGTTCTAGTATTTTTTTAATAATCTTCAGCAAGATTTTACTTGTGTGTGATATTAATGATATTGTTTGGTAAATTTAAAAAGTTCGGATCACTCTTTCCCTTTTTTTGAATGGGAATAAATAGAAATCTCTTTCATTCAGTTGTCAGCTGTCTTTCAAATTTCTGAGCATAGGCTTTGGGGCATGCCTAGGGCTGTACATGTTTTTGAAACATCTCAATTGGTATTGCATCAATTCCTAGAACCTTATTTTTAACTATTGCCTTCAGTGCATCTTGAACTTCTTCCTTCGTTATAATTGGTTCTTGACCATATGTTGGTTCCTGAAATAGTTCAATGTTACAGTGACTGAGTATTTCAATATCTATCCTGAATTACAATGCTGAGTGATAGAATACTGAGTGATAAGATATGTATACAAGGGATGCCTGTTATTACAACTATTATTCAAATATATGAACTAACCACTAAAATAAAAGATTAATAATTTGGGGTTCTCTACTTTTTAGTCATACATAGGTACATAGGGTTTTTTAGTCATACATAGGTACAAAGGCCTGCTATTTCAGAAGTGGATGGCCAATCCTTCTTCCTAGTCTGTCTTAATCTTAATGTTTAGATTTAGAGGAGTATCTGACAGACAGCAATTTGAGCAGTGAAAGATAAATTCCTCATTGTGGAGTTCACCATTAGTTACAGTGTAGTCCCTGCCCTTAGCCCAGTGCCTTGACCCACTTATTTCCCAGCTCCACCCTCCAGCAGGATACCCATTCACTTCTACCAAATGCCTTCAGAATTAATCTCCCATTGTCCGACCCATGACCTGACAGTTTGTATCTGAAGTTTTCTTCGCTCCTGTGATTCCAAGCACATAAACTGCTGACAGGTTGTTTTTTTTTTTTTCTTTTCTGTGTCCAGTGTCTCTTAAGTTTAGTTGTACTGTCTCCAAAGGGAAGTTGATGTGTCCTGTAGAACTCCGGTATACATTGTGTTTTTCTTCTTGACTTGAGGGCCGCAGGCCCGAGGGCCCAACCGGTTTTGGCTCCGTTTTGCGGCTTAGTACCTGGAGGCATGTCAGAAGCTATTGCCAGGGTCGCTTCTGTGTTGCCTGGCCTCGGCTTGTACCCGCGGAGAGACAGGTCCTTGGAGAGGGACATCATGCTGGGTAGAGTAGAGGGACAGTGCAGGAGGGGAAGACCCTCTATGAGGTGGATTGATTCAGTGACTGGGGTAATCGGGATGGGTGTGTCAGAGGCAATGCGATTGGCACAGGATAGAGCAGGGTTTAGGGCTGTTGTACATAGGGTCGCTATGAGTCGCAAACGACTCAATGGCACATAACAACAACAACAACTTTTTAGTCATAAATTAGCAAAACAAGCAGTTAAGATACATTAATAATAAC
This sequence comes from Elephantulus edwardii, assembly GCF_000299155.1. Taxonomy (NCBI): domain Eukaryota; kingdom Metazoa; phylum Chordata; class Mammalia; order Macroscelidea; family Macroscelididae; genus Elephantulus; species Elephantulus edwardii. The sequence goes on from NW_006399848.1 coordinate 2,384,242, forward strand.
TGATGACTGCACTGCAAAGCTTGTAATCAAAATAGAAAGATAAGTAGTTGGAAAATATGACCCTGTTGACAGAAATGATGGTGGATATTGAATTATAGAATTTTGTACAATGAATGATTTATTCATTGCAAATACCTTTTTATAAAAAGTAAAACTAACCGTAAAAGGCTACTATACATATGGGCCTATACTGATGAACTACACAGGAATCAGACTGACTATATCTGTGGAAAGAATCAATGAAGAAGCTTAATATTAACAGTTAAACAAGATCAAGTTAGAGTGTAGAAAAGACTATTAATTTCTAATATGTAAATTCAGATTGAACCTAAAGAAAATGAAAACAAGTCCATGAGAATCAAAATATGACCTTGAGTCTAGCCCATCTGAATTTAAAATCCATCTTAAGAATATATTTTATGCATTGAATACTGATGACTGAAGACTAGAAAAGATGTGGGATGACATCAAAGACACCATGAACAAAAGACAAGGTTATTACAAAAACAAAGAAAGAAAGAAAAGACCAACATGAATATCTTAAGATACTTTGAAACTTACCCTAGAATATAAACAAACTAAAATAAAGGATAAAGCACTGAAATAAAAGAGGTGAACAGAAAAGTTCAAAAGGCAAGTCAAGAAGTCAAAATAATATAATAAATATGTAAAGCATTGGATTCAGAAAATCAAAAGGGAAGAACACAGTATTTCTTGGGTGGGAAGAACTAAAACTAAAATTTAATGCTTACCAGCAAAATGTATTGAGGAGACTTTCCCTATTGAATGGACATCCTCATCTAAAATCAAGTGATCGTATATATTGGCCTATTAATTTCTATTCCTTTGGCTTGTATTTTTGTTCCCATACCAGAAACTCTGTTGGCATGTTCTGTAGCAAATTGTGATGCTAACTACTGACATCTGACAGCAACTCCATGAGAGAGAGAAGGGCAATTCCTACCACTGCTATTTACAGTCTTAGAAACACAATAGAGGACCACTATGAATTGGAACGGACTCTATGGTAGTGAGATTGAGCTTTGTTATACCCCAGTAAAAGGGGTATTTTTTTATTATTACTGCTTTAGTTGGATACTAAGTTTTGAACCTGGCACGTAAGTCATCTTTCTTTAGCTCTCAACATTTCTTTAGTGATTTGAGGTTGCTTTCAATTTTATGTATAGTTAAGAATGAGTTCCTCCCCCATTGTTTTGATCATGATTGCATTGCCTCCATGAATTGCTACGGATAATATTGGCATTTTAACAATATTCGTCTTCCAACCTGTGAGTTGGTTTTGACTTGATGCCAGTTATTGAGTCAGAGTCACTATAAGTCAGAATGAATGACACAGTGATTTTTAAAATGTATTTTTATTTTTATTTTGGGGTTCTCTCAGATACCTGACTTTGTTATTATTAGATGTTGCTAAGTCAACTCATAGCAACCTTATGAACAACAGATATGGACCTTGCCCTAACCTGAGCCATCCTCACCTTTTTTAAAAATATACTTGAGCCATTGTTACAGTATCTGTCATTTCACCATCCTGAAGGTCTTCCTTTCTTTCACTGCTAACTTTTAAGTAAAATAAGAATGTTAACATTTACCATATCTAGTTTTAGAAAAATATAAAGTCTTCTACTTTAAAGATATAAGACAAAGATAACACAAGGAATTACATTTAAAGATTATATTTAAAAATATTTTCCTTTGCTGTTTGTCTCTGTTAATGATACTCATTAGCCCTGAAAGGTTACTTTCCCCCTCAGGGGACATTTAACAATGTGTGGAAACAGTTTTGATTGTCACAACTGAAAAATTTCTACTGAAATTCACTGGACAGACCCTAGAGATTTTTCCAGGCATCTTACAACGAAAAATTCCTCATACCCAAGAGTTATCTGGCCCCAAAACATCAATAATGCTGGCTAGCAGTATCAGTACAGTCAAGAACTTATTAAAAAGCACATTCTTGGGCCCCATCTGGGCCTACTAATGAGAATATGGTCTAGTGTCTCTCTTAAGCATTTTAGGTAATTCTGATGTTAAAATGTGAGAACCACTGAGAGAATACATCAGTCTTCTTAGTTAACTTATAAAATTAAATTTTCCTCTTGACTCAACGTTTTTCTTTGAATAGTAGCTAAAGTTTAAGATCAATTTTCTTGAAAAACTTTAACCTTTCTCACACTATGATTTGAATGAGAGTTTAAAGGACAAATTGGTTTTCCATTCGACCATTTATCCATATTTTGTACTATGACATTAGTTATTATATAATTAGTTATAGTACTTTTCTTATTTCCTGTCTCTGATTCTCCTTTAATCCTTCTATCCTACCTCTTGCTGTTTTTCTGAGCTTTATTCTTGTGTAAATTTTGTCATTCTGATCCCATATGTTTTATTCTTCTAAGGAGTAAGTTACTTCTCAGTTTATGTGTTTATCTTTTTCACCTATCTACTATTTGGTTGAAAGCTGAGCCACAGATATGAGTTTATTCTAGGTTCAAAGGGTAACTAAGGATTACATAGTCTTAGGGGTTCCACCAGTCTCTATCAGATCAATAAGCCTGTTTTATAACAAACTCTAACTTTATCATGCTTACCTTTCTGAGTTGTGCTTTCTCTCCATCACTCTGTTCTAAAGAAATTCCCTGACTAATGAATAATCTGTCTTTTGTCCTCCTAAAATATTGTATATACCACTTGGGAATATATAACCCCATACTGTGGCCTCTAATGTGTTAATAGCACATCCTCAACATTCCACTAGTAGAGAAATTAAAATTCTTCAGAGCTGGTGGGAGAAAATATCTGTTTATCAGCTCTCGCAAATATTTCAGCCTAGGAGACCCTACAGACCAGTTCAATTCTGAATTGGAATTGACTTGACAGCACCCAGAAACATACTTTGGGTTACTGCAAGCTTGCATTTGTGTACAGTTTCGGCCAGTCCTTGAGGAGTTAGTGCTTACTGCAGTGGAATTTGCTCAGGGTCTTGTAACAAATAAATTTGAGACCAGTACCCTGCATTCTATCTTAGTAGGTATGGATGTATTAGAATGATTTTGTACCTTTGAGAATGATTTCTGTCCTCAATCTGTCATATCACACCTACCAAATCAATTCTACTTAGTGCTTAATTAAAACTAAACGGAGCAATGTTCAAATAGTACGTGGTTCTTATCTCAAGAATTAATTGATATGGATTTTATTATGTGAAAAAAACATATTTGGGTGGGTTTTTCTTTCTTCTCTTGTTTGTTTCTACCTCTAATATAGATTATGGAACACCAAGAATTATAAGAGAAGAAGCTGAATTTTATAGTTGAAAACATTTCATATCTCAAGGAAGAGCTTTATTCCTTAAGTAATACCATCAAGCAGTTATCAAGTTTACTTGTCCATTTTTAGCCCTCCATGCATCCAAGCTCTTGTTGCTGTTGTTATGTACCCCTGAGTTAGAGTCAACCCACAGCTGACCCTCCAGCAGGTTTTCAGAGGTAGTATCTCATATGGGAGGTAACTACCTTTCCCCTCCAAGCTATTACTATGAAAGAAAGGACAGGTTTTGTATTAGCTTTTATGATAGCACAGAGGAATGTGAATCTTATAATTAAGAATTCAGTCTTCATTATTAACTTGCAAATCATACAATAAAATAAATCTGGCAGACATGGCCAAATGTTCTTACTCAATTAATTTGAAAATACACTGTTCATCTGCTGGGGGCTGCTGTTGCGGCTGACAGTTTTGCTTCTCTTCAGCTCTATTAAGAGCTTCTGGCAAGCAGCACTGCCAAGTGAGTTGAAAACCTGAACACAAAGCAATTGTTTCAAATCCAGTGGGGTGTTGGGAGGGTGGAGTGAACCATGTAACCACCTGTAGTTTTATTTTTGAATTGCCCCCTTGATTTCCATGAAAATTGGTGACTTCTATTCAGACTGCATGGGAAATGTTTTACATTGTGTTGCAAAGAAATGCCTTCTCACAAGGTTTTCTCCCAAGTGATGGTCACAGAGACATGATGAAGGAAGCATATGTACTGTAAACATGAAGATGGCTCCTTCATCTCGTGCTTGCATGTCTTCTTCCAGAATCAGGTCAGGATGCTTGTTCTGGCCCTGGGCTCTGCTTTTCTTAATGCCAAGAAAACAGTGAAGGTCTGAATTGATTTTTCTGTTTTATTGATGAAGAATTTTCTTTTTTTGTTGTTGTTGTTATTGTAAAGTGTCATTGAACTAGTTGTGACAGCTTGCAAACTTTACATGTGAGAGAAAGCTTGGCCAATCCTTTGCCTTTCTCAGTCTTTGTGTATTCAAGTTCCTTATTGCAGTTACTGTGTTAATTCATCCACTTGAGTCATTTTCTCCTTCACAGATCTTCCGCTTTTCCAAGAATGAAGCTCTTCTCTAGACATGGGTCCCTCTTGACAACACACCCAAACATCCCCACCATCCTTGACTCTGAAGAACCTCTTAGCTGTGCTCCATACAAGACACATTTGTTTGTTTTCTTGTCTGTCCATGGTCAATGCTGAATATAACATAATGCTTTAGTATTCAGTATTCATCACTAACACCACAATTCAAAAGCACCAATATCTTCTTATGCTTTGAGATAGTAGAATCCGCTTTTGATCTTTAATAAGTAGTTGAAATTCAATAGGCTGCTGAGTTCCTTAATAGTGACCAAAGAATCACATGCAGTTTTCTTCAGAAGAGTCGTTACTGCCTATTGAAACAGATAATTTTGTGACCATATGAATTCTAGGGGTTTGAGGGTTTGTTTGGGGTTTTTTTTTTTTTTTGGCTTTGGGTT
>NW_006399848.1:2389478-2408477 GCF_000299155.1 Elephantulus edwardii
GTAATGTCAGTACTTGTGGAGGGGTGCGCGCATGTGTGTGGGGTGTGTGTGTGTGTGTGTGTGTGTGTGTGTGTGTGTGTGTTGGAGGTCAGTTAGCAATCCTGGAGATGATGTGGAAAAGAAAAGAAAATGTGTTTTAGGGCAAAAGGGAGTCAGTGAGGGGCATCCTTCCAACAATTGTCAATGGCTTTTGAAATAAAACTTTCCTTCTTGGCGTCCTTGCTTTAAACAGTTTATTGTCCTCAGTTATCAATCATTTCTCCATTCAGATGCTAATTACTTTCCAAACAGGGCTTCACCCAAAGCACAGCCAATGTATATTCTGCTGCCATAATGTTTGTCAGGAAGTTCACAAGTCTGTTTCATGGATTCAGGGCAATACAATATAAATTAATGTGCTGGCATTGGTTTGCATTCTGAAAACTTCTAGAATTGAATGAAAGGCATTGAATAGGGCTTATCTTTTACTTTATTAATTTATACTGCACCTGCCACGTTACAAAAGAATGAAATATTTTTTACCTTGAGAAAATGAATATATATGGATGCATTTGGTTTCTATTAGAAATACTGCAATGGTTGCCATGAGCTAACAAATCAGTTGCTATAGGATTGATTTTGACTTATGGTGACTGTCTGCATGTTAGTGTAGAAATGTGCTCCCTCAAATTTTTAATGGTTGATTTATTTTTCAGAAGTATATTTGCAGACTTTTCTTCCTAGGCACCTCTGCTAATCTCAAACTGTCAATTTCTTTAGGTTAGGAGTGGAGGCAATTAAAAGTGTGCTCCATCCAGGGTTCCCATAGTAAAAAAATCCTTTTGACATTTTTGCTGGTCTCAACCCTTTTCTTTCTCTTAAAACAAAATGATACGTAATTTAAGTACAATAAGAAAATAAAAGTTTACAGTTTTGTTTTTATTCTAAATAAGACAATTTACTACAAAGTAATGCTGTTCTCATCCCCAAGAAAGGTGATCCAACAGACTGTGGGAATTATTGAACAATGTCATTACTATCACATGCAAGCAAAATATTGCTGAAAATCATTAAAAATGTTTAACCCAGTACATTAGCTGGTAACTGATAGACGTTCAAGTGGGGTTTAGAAGAGGCCATGGCACCAGCTAATGTCAGATGGATCCTGGCTAAAAACAAAGAATATCAGAAGAATGTTTGTATTTTCTCTACTAAGCAAAGGTGCTTGACTCTGTGAATCATAACTAACTATGGATAATATTGAGGGGAATGAGAACCCCAGAATACCTATTTGTGCTTGTAAGAAATTTATACCAAGACCAAGAAGCTGTAATCTGAATGAAGCAAGGGAACATGGCATGATTAAAATTAGGAAGGATGTATGTGAGGGTTGTATTCTTTTTTCCATACCTATTTAGTCAGTGTGCTGAGCAAAGTTTGTGAGCCTGCACTCTGTGTAGAGGAATGTGGCATCAGGAACAGAGGAAAATTTATTAACAACTTGTGTTATGCAGATGATACACCTTTGTTTGCTAAAAGTAAGGCGGACTGGAAACGCTTGCTGCAGAATATCAAGAACTATAACTTTAAATATGGATTAAGTCTTAATATCAAGAATACAAAAATCCACACCACTGGTACTGGAGAACATTATGCTGAGTGAACTAACTCAGCCCCATAAGGACAAATACTGTATAAAACCATTATTGTAGAATATGAGTATATTCTACATAGTATATTCTATATTGCAGAGTATGAGAATCCAAGGGAAGGGGAAGGGTGTAGGCAGAGGGGTGAGGATGGGCAGGTGAGACTGTTAACCTTAGGGTTATACACAATTTGATGGTTTGGGGTGTATGTGAAGGAAATGGGAATGTTCCTATGTGAAAAAGAATGTATTCAAACTGTATAAATAAACCATAATAATAAATAATAAAAAATCATAATAAAAAATCCTCACCACTGGGTCAAAAGGCAACACCATGATATAGGGAGAAGTAAAGTTGTCAATGATTTAATCTTCTCTTAATAAATAATCAACACCATTGGTATCAGCAGTCAGGAATTAGGATACATATTGCACTGGGCAAATCTACTATCAGGGCCCACTCCCAGATACCAAGGAGCAATGCTGTCAGTTTAAAAACTAAAGTATCTGTGATGTAGGCCATGGTCTTTCCCATCACTTGCTCTGCATCTGTGAGCTGGACAATGAATAAGAACGACAGAAGAAGAATTGATGCCTTTGAGCTGTGGTGTTGGAGAAGAGTGCCGAATATCCCCTGGACTTCCAAAAGAATGAACAGATATGTCTTGGAAAAAGTGCAGTCAAAGTGCTCTTTGAAGGCAAAGATAGCTAAGACCTATCTCTCATATTTTAGGTATGTTGCTTGCAGAAGCTATTCCTTGGAAGGGGACATCACACTTGGAAAGGTTGAGGGTCAGGGCAAGAGAAGAAGATTCCTCAATGAGATGGATAGACACAGGGACTGCTGCAATGGTGAGTGCTCAAGTGTGTCAGAGATGAGGAGGATGGCACAGGTTAGGACAGGGTTTAGCTGTCTTGTTCATAGGGTCCCTGTGAGTTATACTTGATACCTAATAATAAATGCTATTTTTCTGCTCAGCAACGGGTTTATGCAAAATTAGGCAAATTTTTAGATCAGTTCACTTCTTGATTATTATTTAAGTAGGTAGAAGGACTCAAATCTCCTATATGCAGAACAGATTATCCGGGAGGCTGGGCTCTATGAGGAAAAATGTGGGGTCAAGATTGGTGGACGATTTATCAACAATCTGCGTTATGCAGATGACACAACCCTGCTTGCTGAAAATGAAGAGGACCTGAAGCACCTGCTGCAGAGGGTCAAGGACTGCAGCCTCCAATATGGATTGAGGCTCAATGTCAAGAAGACAAAGATTCTCACCACTGGACCAATTGACAGCATCAGGATGGATGGTGAAGAGATTGAGATTGTACACAGCTTTAGTTTGCTTGGCTCCACAGTCAACAGTCTTGGCACCAGCAACCAGGAAATTCAAAGGCGCATTGCCATGGGAAAGTCTGCTGTTAGGGACCTCTCCAAAGTACTGAAGAGCAATGGTGTCTCTCTGGAGACTAAGGTGCGTCTGATACAGGCCATGGTCTTCGCAATCACTTGTTATGCATCAGAGAGTTGGACAATGACCAGAGAGGATAGAAGGAGAATAGATGCTTTTGAGCTGTGGTGCTGGAGAAGAGTATTCAGAATACCATGGACTGCTAGGAAAACAGATTTGTCCTGGAAAGGGTTAAACCGGGTGGCTCCTTGGAGGCAAGGATTCTGAGGCTCTGTCTAACATACTTTGGGCATGTTGTGAGGAGAGACCGGTCCTTGGAGAAGGACATCATGCTTGGGAGGTTGGAGGGACAGCGCAGGAGAGGAAGGCCCTCTATGAGGTGGATTGATTCAGTGACTGGGATAGTTGGGATGGGAGTGTCAGAGACAGTGCGATTGGCATAGGACAGAGCAGAGTTTAGGGCTGTTGTACATAGGGTCGCTATGAATTGCAAGCGACTCGATGGCACATAACAACAGATATCAGGTAGAAAGACAGTTGCTCAGTTTATATGCTCAAAGTGCTGGCTAGTGGACACATTTATCTTTAATATTTGTTTTATATTTTTATCTTTTTTTTATCTTTAATATTTGGCTGGAAAAGTATGAGTGCGGGAATCACATCCTAACACTCGAGAGAGTTGATATCAGCTGCCATAAAGGTTACTTAACAATTTTAATTTTAGATTGATACAGATCTGGTAAATTTCTTTCTTCAAAAGCCATTCTTTAGAATTCTTTTCAAAGCTGAGTATTTCCCACTTTTCTAGTAACTCCTAGGCATTTAGATTGTATTTCTAAATTGACTGACCTATTTCTTGATAACCTGGACACCTTAAAAAGGTAGGTAAACAGGTGACTTAGCAAAATATTAGATTGGGGCTTTCAAAAGGTCTGCCAGATCGATTTACCAGATCAATTCCTCTCTTTACCTGAGTGAACCTCAAGCTCATTGCCTCCTCAAAGGGACAATCACTAGTGTTTGCAATGCTTAAGTTTATGTATTTGGCACTTGATACTGAAACCTGGTTCCATCACTGTCTGAAGCTCTGTGAAGTTAGGCAAGTTACATAACTCTTATTTGTTCTGTTTCTCCATTGGTAAAATGAGACTGACAATATTACCAACATTACTGGATAATTGTCATTATAAAGTAAGTCAATATGTATAATACCTTCAGATCTATGCTTGGCAAATGATAAGTAGTCAGAGTGTTAATTTCTTTCCTTTTTTGATAACTGCTCTGACTTTTAATAATGTTAAATAATTCTCTTGTAAGGAAAAGAGTGGACTTTGCAGAAGTCATAACTCCCTTATTATGGAATTATAGGTTTCTAATAGAGCTTTGTCACTAAGCAACATCATGATAAATGAATAAAAGATGAAACTTGTCAGTGATTTCCTCTTACTGAGATCCATAATCAACACATTTGGTACTAACAGTGAGAAGATGAGGAATGTCCACTGCCAGGGTCTCTCCAAACAAAAGCAATAATATCAGTTTTTGACTGCTAAGGTGCACCTAATTCAGGGCATAGTCTTTTAAACCCCGTGCTATTCATGTGACAGCTAGACAATTAATAAGGATGACAGAATAATTGATTATTTTGAGTTGTGGTGGTGAAGAGTATTGAACATACCATGAACTGCCAAAAGAACAAACAGATATGTTTTGGAAAAAGTGCAGCCAGAGTGCTCCTTGGACGCAAGGTTGTCGAAGCGTCATCTCACATACTTTGAGCATGTTGCTAGTAGAGGCTGTTCCTTGGAAAGAGATGCATGCTTAGAAAGGTGAAAGTTCAAGAAAAGAGAGGAAGGCCCTTAATGAGATGGATTGACACAGCGACTGTAGCAATGGACTCAAATGTGTCAGAGAGAATGAGTATGACACGAGACAGGTAAAGCCTCAGCTCTGTTGTTCATAGGGTCACTATGAGTTGTGGACTCAATGGCACCTAACAATAACAATAGGACTTTCAACCAGCCATCCTCAATTCAATCATGACTGATGAAGTGAAACTGAAGCAGAATCAAACTTGGAATACATGGTTGAAGAGGGGCAATAAGAAGAATGGGAAATCTAAGTTGAATCTCTAGAATAGGAGGTTTGGAAGGAGGTGTCATGACCGATTTCAGGCTGATTTGGGAGACTGGATTATTGCTATAACTGTGGAAAGCAACATACACTGAAATTAGGCTCCATTTTTGAACCAGACAATGTTATTTCTGACTCTGCCTGTCAAGAGATTTCGTTGCTCTGTAATACATATGCTTCCTGTATTCTCTAAGTGGGAGACTATCCAGAAGCTGTTGACCTGGTGTATTTCTCCATTCTGTTAATCATTCAGGTTTGCTCACATTTTACAAATTTGTGCTCTTTCTACTTTCTCTACATTGACCATAACTGAACTGGGAAGAATGAATGGTTCAAAGCACTGGGCTCTAATACAGCAGAAAGATGAAGGGGCTAGAAACCCTCTTTCCAGAAGGTAACTGTCAGGGTTAAAACTCCAGTTGACATTTTTATTCTATTCTCATCATAATGACTAGATTTCTAGGAATCTTAGAAGTCATTTCCAGCAGTAAAGCCTTGAAAATCTTTATTCATTTTGACTAATTTTTTAAAAGAAATGTCCCACAAGTAAGCTAAAACAGCAAACAAAAGCAAATGACTTTTACAACACAGGGAATATCTGATAATGATTTCTAGGTTCAACTATCAGCAGCTGATGGTCCTGAGATTTTGAAGGACTTAGCTGCATGTTTGTTACCTCCCTGTCTATACCTTTTCTTCTGAGAGAACAAAACTTTTCCCAAAATCACACTCCTTCTTTCTGCCATGTCCAAGAAATTTCTGCATAGGTCTTACTATCTATAACCAGTGCACCTGATTAGCCTTGACTGAAAAGAAGTGTTGACTCTGAGTATTTTCAGGAATCTGTTTACAAAGAAAGGGAAATGGATATTGGTCATGCCATTAGCAATGCTTTTTTATCTTAGTAACCTATGTTTATTGATCTTTTCTATCTCAATGAAAAGCTCTTTTATTGTATTATCTTTATTATTAGTCATAGCACAATAATAAGTATATATCCCATTATATAACTAGGGGAAATATATAGTATACAAAAGGTAAATACCTTGCCCAAAGCCTGGCTATAAGTGAAGGCACAATTCAGACACAAGCTGTATGATGCTGTTCTGCTGCTTTCACCCTCTTTCCCATAGTAATTGTATTAGAGTTAGAGGTAAAGTGAATACCTGGCACCTGCTTGAGAGAATGAAATGAGACTTGTCAGTCTCATTACTACAGAGAAGATTCCTTTAGAGTCTTCCATATACGAGTACTGACCTGAGAATTACTTTGTCATTGAAAGTGACCCAGAATGAATTCTTTTGAAGCACAGCCTCTCTTCTGAGTCCATAGACACTCTGGTCTCTGTACTCATTTCAGGATTTCGATCTTGATCTCTTGTATACTCCTGCCGACGATCCATTTTTCTATCAATTTATGGCAAGTCCCAGTAAAATATAATTCTTTCAGTGTGGGTGACCCTGGGCCCTTCTTGACTTGAGACATTCACCTTTACAAAATGAAATCTTTTCAAGAAACACACTGTCAGCCTATCTCCTTTTAATGTAAGAGGAGCTCACAGTTCACTGACACGGCCATCTCATGTTCCCCCCTCAGATTGTGCTTGCACCTGATTTAAATCCTAATTGTGCCATCCGCTGTGGTCCAGACGACTAGCATTGTAAGATTCTCATATAGAGTAGCTCCTTGTTTATACTAGAGAAGTGTACCTGCTCTTGTGTTATTACCATTGACATTTGTGTTGATTGAGTGGACACTGCAGTAAACACGGTAAGGCTCTTGTGCTTGTTGTTCATGCTACAAACTACGCTTTTCCCTCCACTTCCAACACACTTTTAGCAAAGATCTTTCTTTTTTCCAAGCTCCAATGCAGAAAAGACAAGCCACTCAGCATGTACGATAAATCCATAAGACCCAATGTAAGGACTAACAAAGGCTATTCTCAACTCCTTCAAGCATTCCTTCAGACTATTCTCAAGATTTTGAGAGCATCTTAGAGTTTTTTTTGAGGCCCCTGGGTTCCACCATAGAGAGTAAATAGTTTGTTTTGTTGTATACTGTTTCTGCGGCATTTACTCGATTCTGCCATTATAACATGAAAGCAGTCATTGACAATACATAAACTAGTAAACATGGTTGTATTCCAATAAAATTTTATTTGTGGACTCTGAAATAGAATTTCCAATAATTTTTAGAAGTTGTTGTTGTGTGTATCAAGTTGAAACTGACTCAAACGGACCCTCCAGAAAGTTGTCAGAGGCTATAAATTGTATGGGAGGTGATCGACCATCTTTCTCCTACACAGGAACTGATAGAGCTCCCTAATTTATACACATCACAAAATATTATTTTATCAGTGATTAAACAGTGTAAAATACATTCTTACCTTACCCTGCAAGCTATATACTGTGTTGACCCTCGAGGATGCACTGTAAAGAACACCTCTAATAATAATTTTCGAAAGATGGAAATATGCTTCAATACCATACACTTAAAATTTTGTATGTGCCATCTAGTTGCCTGTGACTCATAACGACCTAATGCACAGCATCTCTGAAACCTGCCCTGTCCTGAGGGATTCTCACTGATCTGACACACCTACCCCCATTGCCCCAATAGCTGTATCAATCCATCTTGTCTGGGATCTTCCTCTCCTCTTCTGAGTATAATGTCCTTCTCCAAGGACTGGTCCCTCCTGGCCACATGCCCAAAGTGTGTGAGATGGAGCTTCAAGATCCTAGCCTTCAAGGAGAAATTTGGTTTCACCTTCTCCAAGATAGACATATTTATTTTCTTGGTAGTTCATGGTCTGTTCAAGACTCTTCTCCAGCACCACAACTCAAAGACATCAATTCTGTCATCCTTAGTCATTGTCCAGCTCTCTGACACATAGCAAGTAACTGCAAAGACCATGGACTGGATCAGGCACACGTTAGTCTCTAGACTGACATCATTGCTTTTCAGTACTCTGGAGAGTTCTCTGAGAGCAGATTTTGCTAATTCAATTAGTCTTTTGATTACCTGACTGCTGGCACCAAAAGTATTGATTGTGGAGCTAAGCAAGCTGTAATTCTTAACAACCTCATCTCTTCTCCATCTATCATGGTGCTTCCAATTGGCCCAATGATGAGAATTTTTGTCTTCTTGATATTGAGCTTCAATCTATTGAAGACTATAGTTCTTGACCTTCTATAGGAAGCACTTCAGGTCCTCCCGAGTTTCAGCAAGCAAGGTTATCATCTGTATAAGGTAAGTTGTTGATGAATTTTCCTCCAATCCTGATGCCACATTCTTTTTCATAAAGCTTCCCAAATATCTGTTCTGCAGATTGAAAATATATGGAGATAGGATGCATCCATGACTCAACTCTTTTCCCGACTTCGAACCATACACTGTTTCCTTGCTCTGTTCTGAGGACTGTTTCCTGGTCCAACTATAGGTTTTGCACAAGCACAAATAAATTACCTGAGGAACTAAACTTTTATTTGATTTAGAGGTAATGAATTTAATACCCTGTGCCAATCCTATATTACACAGATCTGCTGTTGTTATGTACTGCTTAGTTGACTGTGACATATAGAGATCCTAAGAACAAGAGCACTGAACCCTGCTCTATCTTGAGCAAACCTCATTTTATCTGAGACACCTGACCCCATTGCCATAGTTACTGTGTGGCCTGTTTCTTGGGGCCATGAACATCTCTATGAAAGGGCCAGAGGGTATAAGAATAGCACAGCCCCTCACTGTTCCAGGGCAGAAAGCACATAAAGAACCCGTAGCCTAGTGCCATGGTGCTTCTAGAACCACACTGACAGCAAGAGGTTCTTAGACTCTACATTGACATCATTGCTCTTTAGTACTCTGAAGAGTCCTTAACAGATTTTCCCAGGGCAGCTAGTATTTTGATATCCTCATGGCTCATGCTAAAAGTGGATCTGAGCAAAATAAACTTCAACCTTTTCTTCATTTATCATGATGTTGCCTAGTGGCTTGGTAGTGAGGATTTTTGTTTTTTTGATGTTGAGATGCAGTTCATATTGAAGGCTACAATCCTTGATATTCTGCAGCAAATGTTTCAAGCCCTCCTCAGTTTTGGCAAGCAAGGTTATCTTGTTCACCTAGCCCTACACACATAAAGCTAGAGGTCAAGTGCTAAGGTTGAACGTATCACATGAAGAGTGAATTATAGTAAAATAACTACTCAAGGATGTGAGTGCTGGTGGCCTAATGGTAAAAGCCATGCTGTAATCCCAAAGATATGAGGTTCAAATCCACCAGCTGTTAGCTGCTCCACAGAAGGATGAGAGTCTCCTTCTGTGCAATTTACTGCCTCTGAAAACCTGCTGCTGTAGCATCAGCTATGGGTTGGTTCTGACTAGACAGCACACAACAACAATTTAAGGAGAGAGAAGCTAGTCGGAAGTTCAAGCAGTTGTACTCTTCTACATTCCTGCCAAAAGAGGGTTGGCCAGGAATGTCATGTAAGGTGTAACGGAAGAGGGAAGGCTTTCTACCACTGCACAGTTATTTTTTAGTAACCAGGTGATATCCTACCTATCGTAGTTTCTACAAAATGTGAAGGAGGTCTGTTTGGGGTCCTTTCCCCCGCTTTTTGAACACTACTTATTTGTTGTTGTTTGCCATCCAGTTGGAACCAACTCGTTGCTGACACTCCAGTGGCTTTTCAGAGGCAGTAAATTGCACAGGAGGAGAATGCCCCTCCTTCTTTTGCACAACAGCTGGTAGATTTAAACCTCATGCCTTTTGGATTGCAGCACTACTTCTTACCATTAGGCCACCAGTGCTCCTTACTAGATAATTAATCAAAACGACTCTAATTTTTAAATGGAATCTCAATTTTATCTTACGGACTTTCAAACAAGTGGAATATAATAAATTAAAACATATGTTTATACGTTTACACACAATGTTACAGTTGTTAAGTGCACTGGAATAAATTTCCACTCAGCATTTTTATCTACAGCTTAACAAAACACTAGTCACTGTGTCAATGAATTTCACTGGAGATCTTCCTCTTTTTTGTGACACTCTACATCCTCAAGTAAGATGTTCATTATTAGAGACTTTTTCCTCCTGATAACATGTCTGAACTATAGGAGATGAAGTTTTGGTATCCTTATTGCTAAGGAGCATTCTGGCTCTACTACAGTCAAGACAGATTTGTTCATTCTTTTCACAGTTGATAGTGTATTTAATATTTCTTTTCCCCAAAAGTATTACATCTGTTTCTAGTCTCCTTCATAGCTTTGGCATTCATCTAAGGTGTTGGAAAACACCAAGGCTTATGTCTGGCTCCGTTTAGTCTTTAAATTGACATCCTTTCTCTTTATTCTTTTAAAGAGTAGTAAATACTTAATGTAATACATCATTTGATTTCTTCACTGCTTTTTCCAAGGGTATTATGTGTAAACCCAAGTAAAAGGAAATAACTGAAAGCTCTAACTTTTCCTTCATTTGTCAGTTATTGTTTCAGTTGTGAAGTTTTCTTGCTGTGGAGATATAATCCATTCTGAAAGTTACAGTTCTTAATCTTCATCAGTAAGTGCTTCAAGTCTTCTTGGCTTTCAGCAAGCACAATTATATCATCTGTTTATGGCAGGTGGTTAACGTATTCCTCCAATTTTAAAGAGTTCTTCTTTATAAATGTTGTTGTTGTGTACGTCAAGTCAGAAGTGACCAATAGCGGACCCTCCAGCGGGTTTTCAGAGGCAGTTAATCATCCTGGAGGAGACTGTCCATGCTTCCCCTGCATATTCTGGAATGATATAAAGTTATTCTGGTCACCTTAGATTTCCTCTTTATAACGATCATTAACTAAGTTAGTTTGGAATGCAGCCCTCCAGGGGACAGTGCAATCTATAAATGGCTGCAATTGATTTTCAATTATACCTAGTAATTTGTCAAATGTTCACTTGAGTTACTTTCATGTTTATTGATAGTTTTTAATAATCTATAGGTTACTATGTTATGATCTTTTTGGATAGTTTTTTTCTTTCAATATTTGTAACTTCAGATATAATTAGTGATTCTTCATCAGTTTAAAGAGCTATTAAAAAACCTTTAAATATGCATTCTAAAATGCCCTTGGCTGGCTTGAATGTCTTAGGCTATGAAGTTCATTCCAAATAGTCACGATACAAAAATGAAGCATTTAAGATTAGCTTACATATACAAACTGTTCCATTCAAACCTATGTAAATCATCTTTGGTTCAATTATGTTTATTCCATCTGTTTTTATCACCTGCTGTTAGAATAATTTATCATTTGTACACAGTATTAAAATGTAAATGAATCAAGAGAATAAACACATCTGTGGACTATTAATAAAACTACATTCAGTAAGTGAGCTAAGTCATAATAATTTATTAAATTTCACTGCCCATATATGCTTGTAATTGTATATTGAGTGTATATTTATGTAATTGCATAGTAGGATCTATATGATTCATACTTCTCTGAGCATAATCTGGATGCACAAATGACCTATTCAAAACTAGAGCTGTTTACAGATATCACAGAGCCATTCTTCACTTTGCCACAGGAAACGACTTATTGGAAGTAAATAAGAAAAAAACACATCAGTTACGCATTTTTGAGTTTAGCAAATGATTGAAAGTATAATTCAAGTTATAGAGACCTACTAAATTGGTTCTTTGAAATTCTTCTCTTAAACGCCCGCTGACCTTCTTGTCTATTAAGTAGTGTATTTAGTAGTTGCTGATCTGTTGAAGATTTACTTTTTTGAGGAAATGACGTGAGCAGATTTGATTAAGTATGATCAGAGTTAGATTGTACCTATCTGGCCCTTCACTCATTTTGCCTGAACCACACCCTAATCAATATCTTTCCCATATAAATTAATTTGAGTTGTTTCAGGGCCCTATCTGGAGACAAAAATAAAGAGACATGACCAAAAGCACTTACAAAAAGGGCAGGAGATAATATTTAGGTGAGACCCAGATAAACAGCAGGACTTTAGAAGTCTACTTTGGGCATTCTCTTGCCTTCACCCCGCAGAACCAGTTCTTTCCAACTGCCCTCTGATTAGCCCCTCGGGATAACTCTCCTGTGAAGGCCAAAGTCTTAATTCATCCAGCTGTATTTGCATGTTGAATAAACTTGTATTCCAAACAGATTTTGATAATGCCAATTTGTTCCTACCTCCTTTCTGCCTGGTGCTCTTTCTTGGATCCTCAGGGCTTCAGGTTCAAGTCTAAACTCCTCAATGTGTTCAATGTCGCTTGTCAGGTCCTTTAGTGTTGGATGACTCCTTTTGCCTGCCTCTTGGTTCATCAATTGTCTGTTTACTTGGGAGTTGACTTACCAAAAAGATGCAGGTGGCACAAGTTGAACATTGTATTATTTAAGAATAATGAAGACAGTGGCATCTGAGAGCAGACTGTTCCAGATTTAGAAGCATATTTTTAACTTTTAACTTCATATCTCATACTTTGAGCATGTTCTCAGAAGGGACCAGACTCTGAAGGATATCGTGCTTGGAAAAACAAAGGGTCCGTGAAGCAGAGGAAGAAGCTCAATGGGATGGACTGACACAATATTTAGTACAAGGAGCCTAATCCCACCAAAAATTGTGAAGATAGCACTGGGGGAGGGGAGGGTTTCGTTTCATTGCACATAGCATCACTGTTAGGGAGAGTGAACTAAATGGCACCTAAAAAAAGAAGTTCTTATGATACATCAATCAGTTTTTAATTGTTAATTTAAAGGTTGGTAGTATGAATTTACTCAGTAGTACAATAGGATAAAGATCTGGTGATCTTCCTGCATAAACATTCTAGTGCAGAAGGCAGTCATAAACCAGTTTTACTCCATCATGAAGGATTGCTATGAGTTGAAATTTCTTGAAAGTGCTTAACAACAATAACATTATTAATTCTTTTAGGGCCAAATTGTTGTCGTTAGGTCCTGTAGAGTTAAGTAAAATCTGTAATAAACCTATGAGCAAAAACTTGAACCCTGTCCTATTCTGTGGCATCATCCTCATTATCTCTGACATACTTGAGACCATTGCTGCAGCCATGCAATGAATATTGTTGGGAGAATCTTCCTCTTTTTTGCTGACCCTCCACCTTTCCAAACATGATATTCCTTTCCAAGGAATTGTTGTTGTTAGGTACCATCGGGTTGAGTATGACTCACAGCGACACTGTGAACAACAGATCTGAACCCCGTCCTATGCAGTCCTCACAATCTCTGACATACTCAAGCTCACCCTTGCAGTCACCTTGTGAACCCATCTGGTTAAGAGTCTTCTTTTGTTTCATTTCTTCTTCACCTTTCCAAAGCATGATGTCTTTCTCCAAGAATAAAGTCTAGTTATATGCCCGAAGTATGAGAGATGAAGCTTTGCCTGCTTTGCCTCTAAGGAGCAGTCTGGCCACAGTTTTTCCAAGATGTATCTGTTCTGTTTCCTGCCAAAGGAGCTACCAATGATTATTATGATGATTAATATTGTGTTTCAACATGACATTGACATGATTCTTAGTCTATCCTGTGTGTTATTAAGCTTAACCCTATGATGTTAATGAGGCAGGCTTAGTAACAGTTTTATAATAATATGATCAACTTGATCTGATGTAGAGATAAGTTCCTCATAGATAGTGCCTGCATTGAATATATGTATGAACTCTGGAAAAGCTAGTTAGCTTTACTTTCTGATCTTGGTCTCATCATTCCTCTGAAGCCAGCAGTCTGTGGCTCTGCCTATTAACTTTGGACTCCTCCACCTCCACAGACAGCTTTCTCCTGAGGTCTGACCCTTGAATCCAAGACTAATTAGCCTCTACAAATACGTGAACTATTTCATTGACATGCACTCTCTATATCCCTTCCACTCTCTCTCAGTCTTGTTGACTTAGAGAATTTAGCTTAAGACAGTAGTGTTTTGTGTGGAACTTAAAAAAAATATCACTATTAGCCTAGGTATCATACACTGATTTATTTATCCTCTGAACACTTTTTCAATGGATATATCAGAGGCAAGTTTGAAAGGCTCAAGAAGATGAAGTTGAAGGATTCATTAGGGCAGGTCATCAACTCAGAGAGAACAGCTAGACAAGTAATTACCTGAAGTTCCATAAGTAAAGAAAGCAATTATGCTAAATAATTAAGAATGAATAAGTTTATTTTTTGGTGGTTAAAATCCTTTTACAAAAAAATATTTTCCCCCACCCAAAAGAAACCACGTCTTTTCACATATTAAAAAAAAATCTCTAGAGATAGGGGGAAAAAAATCTACAGAAGAGTTGAAATTTTGAAAATAATGGTTTTTGTTATAGTTGGAAAACAGTTCAATTAAAAAAATGAAATTTATTTTAAACAGGCCTGATAGAAAAGGAAAAAAAAAATAAAACCACACAACAAAAACATCTCATACTTCAAAACTCTCTGCAATTCATAATTCTAAAAACTTAAAATGTTTTGCTACATTTGTTGTTGATTGCTGTCCAGTCAAGCATGACTCATAGCAACCCTATGAAGCCTGAAGCCTTTCTATAACTATCGTCATTCATCAAAGTTCATAGAGTTTACAGAGGTATGTTGTTTAGGAAGTAGATGCCACTCATTTAGTACATATAATTTCCTTATTTTGAACTTAAAAAATATATGTAGTTTGGGATTTAAAGTTTTATTAAACTGGTTTTTGTACAATCATTCATATATTTTGTCAATAATTCATATACATTATATTTTATATAATCATTTTTAATCTATGTCTATTATGAATAGAACATTTCCCCCTTTATTGCTAAACTTTAAATCTTGAATTACCCCGAGTCTTCCTTGATAAAGAGAAACGGCATCTCCTTCCTTATCTAACCTCTTGATTGAACATTTTTAATTGCAAAAATAAAACCCTCAGACTTAAAAAAAAACTATGACAAGTTAATATAGTGAATTCTTGCATACCCTTCACCTAGATTTACTGTGAAAAATATTTTTCATTGTTCTCTATTGTTAAACTGATGGAAACCTTTACTCAACATGAAGTTATCTTACCTAACAGTGCATCTGACCAAGGAACTTATTTCACAGTAGAGGTGAATCAGTGGGGTACAAATTTCACTTTATAACATATGCTCAGAAAAAATTAGCCTTTAGTATGGTGAGATTACCTCATTATACAGCAAAGTTTCCAGAGTGGGGTAGTACCCTGTGAGGCAATTGGATGGCATCTTATACGTATCCTGTAAGATGTCATCTATTCAATCTACTCTGAAAGTAACATTACTCTTCCTCCCAGTGGCTAAAACAAAGTCGAAAAAATAGGAATGGTTTTTGTTAGTTTTTTACTTAATGAATACTAATTGCATAAGAATACTAATGGCATTCTTTCTTTCCCACATCTCTAATAATTTTCATTTTCATTCCCACAAGCTTATTTTTAAATGTTTTACAGATCTTAATTTCCAGGGAAGAATATATCTACTGGGATAACTGAGATGTTTCTATTGAATTAGCAGTTGAGATTACCACCTGGCCCTTTTGGACTTTATATATGACTGAATCAATAGGTACATTTAGTCCTCTTTCTAGAATGATTCTAGTTGTCGTTAGGTGCCGTTGAGTCCACTACGACTCATAATGACCTTATGAACAATGACCTGTGCCCTATCCTGTGCCATCTTATCATTTCTGCTACACTTGAGCCATTGTTACAGTCACTATATTAATTCATTCTTTTGAAAATCTTCCTCTCTTTCTCAGTGACTTTTTTTCAAAGGCCCAGCCATCCTTGACTCTAAGGAACATTCTAGTTGTACTTTTTTACAAGACATATTTATTTGTTCCTTTAACAGCCCATGGAATATTTAGTACTCTTCTCCAACACCACAACTCAAAGGAGACAATTCTTCTATCATTCTTGTTTGTTGTCAGACTCAGATACATAGCAAGTAATTGAGAAGACCTCAACTTGGATCAGGAGTACTTTAGTCTTTAAACTAATATTCTTGCTTCTTAGCATTTTGAAGAAGTCCTTGACAGCAGATTTTCTCAATTCAACCTACCTTTTGATTGCTTGACTGCTGATGCCAAGGATTTTGATTATGGATCAAAATAAATCATAAATAAATTTGATTATATGGATCAAGTAAAATGAAATAATTGACAATTTCTAGCTTTTATCCAACTATCATGATGTTGCTTATTGGCCCATTGGACCTTTGTCTTCTTGGTGTTGAAATGTAATCCATATTGAAGGCTATAGCCTTTGATCTTCTGTAGGAAGTTTCTGTTTCAAATCCTCCTTGCTTTCAGCAAGCAAGGTTTTATCATCTGCTTAATGCAGGTTGCTATGGTGTCTTTCTCTGGTCCTGATGCCACATTCTTTTTCATGAAGTCCAGCTTGTCAAATTATTTGTTATAATATAGGTTGATAGGTATGGAGAAAGGATTTGGCCCTGATGTACATCTTTCTTGATTTTTAAGCCCTATCATGATCCTTGGCTCTGTTTGAATGATAGCTTCTTGGTTTAGATCTAGGTTTAGGAATGCCAAGGAAAATATGGATTGCTGTTGCAAATAGAAACAAGAAAAAAATATTTTCTTAGAACTTCAAATTGTAAATGTTACTTGAAGACTAAAGAAATCCAGTAAAGGTGGGCACTCTAAATGTTCTTCACTCTACCAGATAAAGACTCTTGCCTGCTAAGGTTCTGAGTAAGGGCTAGAGGCACATTGAATGGGTGATGGAAGAACAAGTTTAATATTAATTCTCACTCATGACCAATTATAGGAAGAAGAACAAGAGAAGTTATGTGTATTTTTTCCTTATAGTATGAATAAATAAAATAGCAGCATATATTTAAAAAAAGAAGGAGGAAGCCCTGACATAAGTAAACTGGCTTATGTTCACAGGACACACTGTACCCCTGCTTAACAAAAACAATCTAAGTGAATAATGAAGAGAGAAAAGACAGCTAGTGAGCCGCCATACATTAGCAAACAGCGCCCTTTCTTTACTAATAAGAATAACACTGCTGGTTCTTTAGAAATTACAGCTTTAGTCTTCTTCCAGCTTGCCCTCTACACAAATGTTTTTGATGCCTAGTTGTGGAGTTACTTCTTCTTTCTGACAGCATTTCATCTTGTTTCTTTAGTTCCTTCCCCCTCAAATAATCCAACCCAATCCCAAATCCCAGAACAGTTTCTTTGACATTTTTCTATACCATAATTCTCCATGGCCTGTATTCTCCTTGGTTGTGCTATGTAATACAGCCAACCTCTTTACTTTGTTCAACTGGTGGTTTGAAGCCACCAATTACTCTGTGAGAGAAAGATGAGCAATCTCCTCCCATGTGATTTATAGTTTCTGAAAACCATTGGAGGGTCAGCTACCAGTTAGTCCATACTCTACGGTGGATAACAACAACTACTATGTCATATATAGACCCTTTCCCTGAATTTTGCAATATATTATTTAGTTTATATAATTTCCTGATGGAATTTTGACTAAAGAAACTATTACTGATGAAACATGTTCTCTTGTTTTGTAAGAGAGTAAGGGTATCATCAGTTTTGTGAAGGATGATTGCATCATGGCTAATAAGTAAAAGTCACTATTTTATGAAATTTTAAATAGCTGTTGTTTGCTATTGTTATGTGCCTTCGAGTTGCTTGTGACTCATAGTGACCCTATGTGCAACAACTCTGAACCCTGCTCTACCTTGAGCCAACCTCATTGTCTCTACACACATACCCCCATTACCCCAGTCACTGGGTCAATCGTCTCATCAAAGGTCTTCCTCTCCTGCACTGTCTGTCCATCCCTCCAAGCATGATGTCCCTCTCCAAGGACTACTCCCTCCTTGCAACATGCCCAAAGCTATGTCAGATGAAGCTTCAAACTCTTTGCCTCCAAGAAGCAGCTTAGAGCAGAAATAGGAGAGTGAATTTTGGTGCTGATGAACAAAGAGTTTAAGCTGTATGGCTTTCCACTTTGCTTGCCAAGTCTTCCTTACCTTTTCCCTGTACTACTCTGTATCACTGAGGTCCTGACCTCTGCAAACCATGTTTCCTATTCTCCCTGGACAAACAGCTACTGGTTGGATCTGACCAAGGAAATCAGTGGCAAGATATAGGAGGACAGAAAGTGTGGAAGCTTGTGGGACTTCTATTAGTGTTTCAGATAGCAGCTGCACCCTTTTTTTGTGGTTCCAGATCCTATTAGGATGCCACTCCGTCAACAGCCCTTCTTCCTTGGTTCCAAATCACATGTAGAAATCTTAGGTTCGTAGTTCTTATCACATTCTCTTCCTGCTGTTATTTTTGGGTTGCCTTAACTTCTCTTGTTTTTCATTCCCCCAACACCTTAGTAAGCTATTATTTTCCATCGAGTGGAACCAACACATAGCTGATCCTCCAATGGGTTTCCACAGGTTGTAAACTGCACAGGGGGAGATTGCCTATCTTTTTTCCCCGTGGAGAAGATTGTGGATTTTAATTTTATGCTTTTAAGTTGCCAGCACAAATTCTTACCTGCTAGGACACCAGAGCTTCCTTCTTTAAGTAGTTGGCCAGAGCAAATATCTTCTGTTGAGATAACTGGATTGGCTTTTGTTTTCCTGATCTAATGGGGGATATTAAAAAATTAAATGAAAATTAAGTAAAGTCCATGGGAACCAAAGTTTGACCTTAAGTCTGTCCCACTTGAATTTCAAAACCATCTCAGGAACAGATTTGAGGCCTTGAGAACCAATGAGCATAGACCAAATGAGCTCAGGGAGGATATCAAGATCCAAAGCCTCTGTAAATTTTTATTGAAATTAATAATAAATTTAAAT
>NW_006399848.1:2412362-2426433 GCF_000299155.1 Elephantulus edwardii
CTTCTTGACATTGAGCCTCAATCCATATTGTAGGCTGCAGTCCTTGACCCTCTGCAGCAGGTGCTTCAGGTCCTCTTCATTTTCAGCAAGCCGGGTTGTGTCATCTGCATAACGCAGATTGTTGATAAATCGTCCACCAATCTTGACCCCACATTTCTCCTCATAGAGACTCTACGTGGTTCAAAATCGGGAAGGGGGTCTGTCTGGGATGTATTCTATCTCCATACCTTTTCAATCTGTATGCAGAACAGATCATCCTTAATGCTGGGCTGTACGAGTAGGAATGTGGCATCAGGATTGGTGGAAGAGTCATCCACAACCTGTGTTATGCAGCTGACTCAACCCTGCTTACTGAAACTGAAGCGCTTGCTGCAGAAGGTCAAGCACTGCAGTCTTCAACATGGATTGAAGCTCAACATCAAGAAAACAAAGATCCTCACCACTGGGCCAATTGACAGCATAAGTATGGATGGTGAAGAGACTGAGATAGTTAACAGTTTTGGTTTACTTGGCTCCACAATCAACACTCTTGGTAACAGCAGCCAGCAAATCCAGAAATGAATTGCATTGGGAAAGTTGGCTGTGAGGGACCTCTCAAGAATATTTAATAGCTACGATGTCAGGCTAAGGAGACTAAGGTGCGCCTGATCTGGGCTATAGTCTTTGAAATTATGTGCTATGCATCAGAGAGTTAGACAATGAATAGGGTTGATAGAGAATTGATGCCTTTGAGCTGTGGTGCTGAAGAAGAGTGTTGAATATAGCATGGACTGCTAGGAGAACAAAGAAGTTTGTCCTGGAGAAGGTGAAGCCAGAATGCTCCTTGGCGTCAAGGATTCTGAAGCTTCGTCTAACACACTTTGGGCATGTTGTAAGGAGGGACTGGTCCTTGGAGAGGGACATCATGTTTGGCAGAGTGGAGGGGCAGCGCAGGATAGGAAGACCTTCGATGAGATGGATTGATTCTGTGACTGGAGCGGTGGGAATGAGTGCGTTTGAGATGGCTAGGTTGGCACAGTATAGAACCACGTTTAGAGCTCTTGTACATAGAGTCGCTATGAGTCGCAAGTGACTCGATGGCATATAACAACAACAACAATGGGAGATATATTTTCCAAAGAGCTGGAACTGACTCATAGCTGACCTCACACTGCAGGAGATGCCTTACAGAGCCACTGGGGGAGTCTAACCACTAGAGAGGTGAGCAGTGCAACACCCTGTGGGTGCCCTTAAAATGCCTTTATCCAAAGTCATGCAGATCTTACCAATGATTATTTTGATTAAAACAATGACATTTTGCAAAATTGGACAGGTTTTTTCCCTAAGAAGTCCAAAGTGATTAGAAAAACAAAACAAAACAAAAAAAACAAAAAAAATCCAGAGTGCTAGGTTGATGGAAAACCTGTGCTGAGTAACTCAACTCAAGACATCTTGTTGGAACTGATCCTCCAGCAGATTTTCCCAGGCAGTGGATCGCTGAAAAAGAGATTGCTTATATTTCTTCCTTGTGCTGAGTAGGAAGTTCTAATAGAACTCTCCTTTTGCTCACTTTCTCTACCATTGTTAACTTCTTGCATCCCTGTGGTACATTTGTTACTAAGAAAACTTCATAGCATAATGAGAGTTTACATTCTTTGAGTTGTCATTCTGTGGGTCTTAACAAATAACCAGTGTTCTGTGTTCCATCATTATGGAACCATCATTAAGTACCATTTTACTGCCCTAAAAATGCCTGCTCCTTTATTTATCTCTCTTCCTTCCCTGAACCACTAGCAAAATTTCTATCATCATATTGTTGTTGTTATGTCCTATCAAGTCTGAACCAACTCATAGCTGACCTTCACGTGAGCTTTCACAGGCAGCAAATCCCATGGGAGGAAATTGCTCATCTTCCTTCCATAGAGCAGGTGGTGGACTGGAACTGATACTTTCGGGGTGGAAGCACAGTTTCTTACTACTAGGACATCATAGAGCCATATGTACGTGAAACAATGCAGTAGGAGCTTTTCTAAACTGCTTTGTTTTCTTTCAAATTAAAAACTGACTGCAGCTGAATCAGTACTCTGAGTGACCTTCTATTCAGTTTCCAAGGCTGTAAATAACAATGAAAGGAGACTGCCCTCTCTTGCTCCATAGAAGCTCTGGTGGACTTAGCAATCCTTACTCAAGGATACTCACATAAGTCCTCGGAAACTCTGATAGAGTAGCCCAGGGTGAGTTGCCTTGCTAACCAAAGGCTGTGCTTCTCTGAAGGTTCAAATCCATCAGGGGCTCCCTGGCAGCAAGATGGACAATCTTTTCCCATGTGATTTAGCTACACATTTAAGTTTTTTCTGTATTTTTTCCTAAGGAACTCTGGTGGCCTTCTTGCTAGAGAGATGTGCTGCCAGCACAAAGGCTGCACCTTCTCAGGGTTAATTCAATCTGCCGTGGCTCTGAGGGAGAAATGTGAGCATTTCCTTTCTTGTTATCTCCTTCCTGCCCTTTTCTTGTTGTATACCATTGAACTGGATCCGACTGGCACAGGAGGAGACCACATGCCTTTGGGATTACAGCACAGCTTCTTGCTATTGGGCCACCAGATCTCCCTTTCCTTCCTTGTTATTTACAGCCCTCAAAACATGCTGAAAAGTCAGCTGTGTAGATTCCAACTAGTTGGACAATGCAAGATGTTTTGCTTTTGTTTAACTGTTTCTTGTTTCTTTTGATAGTCATTTCTGCATGCTGAAAACCCTAATGCCCACAAACAACTATTTGGCCTTGTAAAATAGGCGAGAGAAACAGGAGAACAAATTAAACATTATGCATAAATCTTAATGCTTTTTCTATCCCCTGAAGCTGGTTGAAGGACATGATCCCTTAGGAGCCTTTAAAAAAAAATTACAATGTTATTACTTTTCGTGTATGTACCATCAAATCAAATCTAACTGGCACAGGAGGAACTTGCCCTTTCTTCTCCAACAGAGAATCTGGTGGATTTGAACCACATACCTCTGGTGTTGTAGTTCAGCTCCTTGCCACTAGGCCACCAAAGCTCCCTCCTTGAGAGTCTTAAACTACCCTGATCTTAGCCAAGCATAATGCACAAATCCAACTGAAGGAGAGGATCTTTCCTTAGTAATTTTCTCAGTATCGTCTGTTTTCACTTTCTTGTAGCTAAATGACACACCAAAGTACTTTCAAGATTAGGTGAGAATATGTCTTATACTACCCAAATGTCTTTAAAAGACTTCAGTTAAGTCATCATCTTTACAAACTGGTTCCTCTAAGTGTAGGGACAAAAAAAAAAAAAGATAATTTCTGGACTTTGTGTATAATAATCAATGAAATTGTTATGTTAATTCATCTTTTTTATAGTAATTTTGATTGGCTATGAGAATTATGTTCATGGCTAGAAATTTCTTCTACATAATTATCAAATAGTGATGAATTCATTTTCCCGTAAGAATATCAGTCATCAAAGGACATTCTGCTTGGGTTCAGGGAAACACATGAAACTCTACTTCCTCTGTGCTAATTAGCATGCTGGGATAGTGTGATGCTCCTAATAAACCCAGGGGACAGTTTGCACCCCATCCTTGAAACTCAGGGGAATTTTATGTCTCTCTTGTTGTTTCACTATATATTCAGCAAATGGGTCCCTGATGGCCTGAAAGAATTAATGTGCCTCCGTAACTGCCTAACTTACCTCTAGGGAGTGATTTAGAACTATAGAAAAGCTTGCTTTGTGTCTTTGAAGAGCTTTGAGTAAGTTTGATGAAAGCCATCACTAAAAAGCAAGGAGAAATATATGCTATTTATTGAAGTGTTGAATATGTTTATTAAGATGAGCCTATTAGCCACAGGGGATATTTAAAATATTCAGCAAGTAAACATCCATATCAGATTAGCTTTGGACCTGCCTCTCTTTTCACATACTCTGTGAACACAAGTCACTTTAGAGACTGTATCTTCTCTTAATTAAAAAAAAGATTTTTTTTTTCTCTTCCTTTGCTGCTCTTTCTTAAGGAAGGAAAGTGAGTATGAGTAGATTGCACAGAGAACAGAGAAAACTGGAGGAATAGGTGCTAAATCTGATATAAGGAGAGACAAGTTCTTTCATTTCTTTATGCACAAATCAAGAATTTGAAACACATCAGACCACAAATCAGTTCAGAACCTGAGTGAAAATGAAAAAAAAAATGTAGCTGGCAAATGTGATTTGATTCACACCTGTTTTTTCCTCATCTATGCCATTTTCCCTCTTCTCTGCAAATCCAAGTCTCATTGACTTGTGTGAAAACTCTGGTGGCCAGATCTCTTCACTATAGGCCTTCTTCTCTCCTTCAGGCCAAGTCAAGGTGTTGATCTTGGCCCCATTAGAGTCACAGAGCTTCTTTACAGCTTGTTTGATTTGGTGCTTTTTGGCCTTGACATCCACAATGAACACAAGTGTGTTGTTACCTTCTCTCTGCTTCATGGCTGAATCAGGTCAGGGGAAGCTTGATGATGGCATAGTGGTCAAGCTTGTTTTTCCTGAGGGTGCTCTTCCGGGGGCATTTGGGCAGCCTTTGGCGTCTCCAGAAAGTTGGCGATGTCTTAGTTTGCTGGAAGGTGAATGATGTATAGATTGTCTTCATCTTCTTCTTCTTCTTTTGTTTTGTGGCTGTAGATGACCTTCAGTACTGCCTTCTTGGCCTTTACTGCTTTTGCTTTGACTTCAGTTTTGCGATGTGACCAGGCTTCCTTCTTCACTTTTGTTTGGCACCATCTTTGCAGAAAGACCATGTAGGTGACTCTTATTCATAGTGACCCTGTAGGACAGATAATTTACCCACAATGTGTCCAAGGGTGTCCAGTTTCACAGACACAGACCACCTCATCTCTTTCCCCAGAACAGCTGGTGGGTTGAAACTGCAGCCTTTTTGATTATCAGTGAGATACTTTACACACACCACGACTATGTCTCCCTCATACAGAGGTCAATAAATACCTCACAAACCAAACTAATTGCCCTTGTCTAATTCTGACTCATCGCAGCCCTGTGGGGTGGAGTAGATCTGCCTCTTAGGGTTTCCAAGGCTGTAAATCTCTTATGAAAGCAGGCTGGCACATCTTGAGTGCTGATTGTCCCTTTCATTATTTTTAAGTCACCCATTTGGCATTGGCCGGAATACTCTGGGATTAGTGTGTGTTCTTCCTCAGGACCAGCAGTCCATCAGGGAACAAGTGATTCAGCACCCAGAACCTAGAAGATTACACTGTTAATTTCCCGTGAAGAAGGGTCATTGCTTAACATTGATTTTACCTGTATTTCTTCAGGTGTGATGTTGCTTCTCTGAAGTTGGTGGGTTATAATTTGCTGCTATATTGTCATACTGAAGGATATAGTGTCTTTGAATTTCCATTTTTGGCCAAAATATTTTGCTTCAATATGATTTTTGCTCCATAAAGCAGAGCTGCTAAGTGATTTAAAGCAGGCTCGCAACCTTTATGTGAAGAGGCATTTTTATTTCTCTCCCTACATCTTTCCTTAGAAATTAGGAAAGTGCAGAAATGGAAATGGGTTACACAATTTGCTGAAAGGATGCTATTGGGCTTTTGCTGCTGCAGATTTCTGCAAATTTAAGTAAATGAAGATGGTTCTAATATTTTCTGAAAGAGCTGCTTTGGTAACTGGCTTGAGCTTGATTGATAAAGACTTTCTCAAAAACAACAGGACTTGCTGGAATCTCAGGGTTTCTGCTGTGAATATGAAGGAAGCAAAAAAATTCTTTCAAGGTGTCCCTTGTATCTAGTCATCAGTTGAGCACGGATGGTGTGTTTTCTCTGTGCCCTTGTTCTAGGTCTTGACATAAATCATGCACAAGTTCTGCCTGCAGGAAGCTCATAATCTGATGCAAGAGAGAGGATGAACCTAAGAGCAACACAATAATAGATGCATGGACAAGCTACAGAGATTGCTCAGGGGAAGGAATGATTATTTGCTCTCTGAGTTACTAGGTGAAGTTTTTGCACAGGAGGTAGCTTTTGAACTGAATTTTAAGGTCGAATTAGGGATTTGTCAGAAGTCAAGTATGTATATAGCTTGATGGGTGGTGGGAGTATGTATATAGGTGAATGAGTGGTGGAGAGGTAGGATCATGAGAAAGTGGGTGTTGGTTACATCATGTGCAAATATCAGGAGATGCTCATTGGCATGAATTTGTAAACAGTATACTGTGTTTGAGGTACTGTAAGCTGTTCACAGCTTCTGGAGCATGAAGTATGAGGAAGGGGTTTAGAAGGTAAGATTGTTGCTGTTGTTGTTACGTGCCGTCGAGTTGTTTGCGACTCATAGCGACCCTATATACAACAGACCTAAACCCCACTCTATCCTGTGCCAATAGCACTGCCTCTGACACACCCATCCCGATTACCCCAGTCACTGAATCAATCCATCTCATAGAGAGTCTTCCCCTCTTGTGCCGCCCCTCCACCCTCCCAAGCATTATGTTACTCTCCAATGACCTGTCCCTCCTTGCAACATGCCCAAAGTATGTCAGACGAAGCCCCAGAATCCTTGCCTCCAAGGAGTTGCTTGGTTTAATCCTCTCCAGGGTGAATCTGTTTTCTTGGCAGGCCAGTGTACATTCAATAAATACCCTTCTCCAGCACCACAGCTCAAAGGCATCAATTCTCCTTCTGTCCTCCTTAGTCATTGTCCAACTCTTTGATGCATAACAAGTGATTGCAAAGACCATGGCCTGTATCAGGCACACCTTAGTCTCCAGAGAGACACCGTTGCTCTTGAGTACTTTAGAGAAGTCCCTAACAGCAGACTTTCTCATCACAATACATTTTTTGATTTCCTGACTGCTGGTGCCAAGAGTGTTGACTGTAAAGCCAAGCAAACTGAAGCTATGAACAATCTCAATCTCTTCTCCATCCATCCTGATGCTACCAATTGGTCCAGTGGTGAGAATCTTTGTCTTCTTGACATTGAGCCTCAGTCCATACTGAAGGCTGCAGTCCTTGATCCTCTGCAGCAAGTACATGAGGTCCTCCTTGGTTTCAGCAAGCAGGGTTGTGTCATCTGCATGATGCAGATTGTTAATAGATCTTCCACCAATCCTGATGCCACAATTCTCCTCATAGAGCCCAGCCTCTCGGATAATCTGCTCTGCATACATGTTGAAAAGGTATGGAGACAGGATGCATCCCTGGCATACACCCTTCCCAATTTTGAACCATGCAGTGTTACTCTGCTCTGTTCTGACAACTGCCTCTTGGTCCAAGTATAGGTTTCACATTAGCATGATTAAATGTTCTGGGATTCCCATTCTTCTCAGAGTCAGCCACAGTTTGTTATGATCCACACGGTCAAACGCCTTTGCATAATCAATGAAACACAGATAGACATTCTTCTGGTATTCCCTGCTTTCAGCCAAGATCCATCTAACATCAGCTACAATATCCCTAGTACCACGACCCCTTCTAAACCCAGCCTGGATTCTGGCAATTCTCTGCTGATGTGCTGTTCCAGTCGTTTTTGCATAATCTTCAGTAGAATCTTGCTTGCATGTGAAATCAGTGATATTGTTCTGTAGTTTCCACACTCAGTTGGGACACCATTCTTTGGGATGGGAACAAATATAGATCTCTTCCAGTCAGTTGGCCAAGTGGTTGTTCTCCAGATTTCTTGGCACAACTTGGTGAGCACATCCACGGCAGCATTTGTTAGCCGAAATATGTCAATTGGTATACCATCTATTCCTGAGGTCTTATTTTTTGCTCTTTCCTTCAAAGCAGCTTGAACTTCTTCCTTCATCACCATAGGCTCTTGCTTATATGTTATTTCATTAAATTCTTCTGTATCTGCCAATTCCTTTTGATGCAATGACTCAGTATATTCTTTCTGTCTTCTTTTAATACTTCCTGTATCATTTAATATTCTGCCTAAATCATGTTCTTCAGTTCCTTGAGCTTAAGAAATGCTGAATGAGTTCGGCCCTTTTGATTTTCCAATTCTAACTCCTCACACATTTCATTGTAATATTTTGCTTTGTCATCCCGTGCTGACTTTTGAAATCTTCTATTCAACTCTTTAGTATCTTGAATTCTTCCTTGTGCGTTGGCTTCTCTATGCTCCAATGCAATCTTCAGAGTCTCTTCTGACATCCATTTTGGTCTTTTCTTCCTCTTCTGTCTTTGCAATGACCATTTGCACTCTTCCTGGATGATACATTTGACATCTTCCGACAACTCATCTGGTCTTTGCTCATTAGTGTTCAAGGCCTCAAACCTGTTCCTGAGGTGATTCTGAAATTCAGGTGGGATGAAATCAAGAAAGTTCATCTATTTATAACATGGTAGCCTCGATCATGTTGGACTTAGCATATGAATCTAGTGCTGGACAATGTGGAATTTGGTTTCCAAGGGATTTTAATCTAGTGATATATTACAAGCATGAAATAGACACGAATAAGTGATTACTTCTCAAGTATCACCTTCATTACTTTAACATACAATGTGCCCAATTAACTAATGTGTACATGCATTATGACATATGTCATAGATTGGATTTTAGTCCCCCCAAAATACATATAAGTAACAATATAATGTAGAAGCTGTGTAATAATCACCCAGAAATTGTTAAACCAAATTACTGTAAATGGATTTAGGGTGAATTTCAACACTTCTTAATCCATCACAGCTTAATCAGTTGAGAAGAGAGTTTTCCTAGGGTATGAAGACAAAAGAGGAGGGCTGACTTGAAAGTGATAAACCTTGATATCAAAGGACTTAGGCTTTGTGGAAAGAAGCTCCTTGACAGTGGGGCAGACACACGGACATTTCCAAGGAATTCTCTGTCTTATAGACTGTAAGAGAAAATAAAAAATCTGCTTATTAAATTCACTACATGGAGTCCTGGTTGTATAGTCTACAGCAAGTCATATTGCTAAGCAATAAGCTACATCTCTCTGGTGGTTTTGATGGTCCTTCCATGCAATTTATAGCCTCAGAAACTCAATGGAAGGTCAGCCATGAGTCAGTTCCAACTCAACAGCAGTGAGTGAGTACGTGAGTGAATGTGTGAATGAAAGCCGTCGACATGTATTATCTCTGTTACAGAAGCCAAAGGAAATGAAAACATAGGAAAATAAAACAAAAGGGGATTGCTTAGCTTGCAAAGAATGTGTAACATGAATGCTATTTGTGTAAAAGGAAAAAAAAGAGTTTCATAAAAGGATACAACAAAGTCAGCAAGTCCATTAAGGACTCTATAGAAGATTATGTAAGAAATGAAATGCCCATTAAACTTCTATTTGTAGAAAATTAATAATTGTTTATTGTTTTAGTGACATTCTTCTCCTTGGTGGAAATTCATGTTTTGTGGGGAGGAAGAGAAGCTTATTTTATGTTAAAGAGAAACTTTATTTATTCTCATGTATCTTATCAATTTTTGTTAGAGATTAATATACTGTGTTTTGGAGTTAAACTGTAAGATCAATCTTATAAGTTCATATAGAAGGCAAATTATGCTAATCATAAATATGTTTTTAATTAATAGAAGTATATTTAGAATTTTTTACTGAAAATTTCTTCTTGTGTCGATGACTTCAGACATCTAATACTCCAAGTTATTGTCTTTTGTTAAACTGAACTATTTCAGGTCTTATTTAGAATTATAAATTATCAAATATTCAGAAAACATTAGGAAATATTCCTCTGCCAATTGAAATATATCTAACAACAAAAGTTTTGTATAATATGTTGCTGTTGTTTGTACCATTGGGTTGGAAACAACTCATAACTGACCCTGCACTAAGTTTTCAAAGATAGTTAATTGCATGGGAAGGGACTATCTGTTGTGGAGCAGCTCGCAGATTCTATCCATGTGCCTTTGGTTTGGCAGACCAATTCCTTATCACGAGGCCACCAGAGCTCCCTATAATACTTTGTTGTTATTGTTGTTGTGTACATAGAGTCAGAACCGACCCATAGTTTACATTCCAGTGGGGTTTCAGAGGTATTTATTCACATGGGAAGAGATCTCTCATTTTTCTCCTGAGGAGCAATTTGTGGATTCGAACGACTTGCCTTAAGGATTGCAGTGCAGCCTCTTGCCACTAGGCCACCAGTACTTTAGGACTTGAAATTATGCAATATTGTATTTAGTCTAAGATATATCCATTTAGATTTCTCAAAGGTAGTTAAAAACATGGAATAGTTCAGAAATGATTTTACCTTCCTGGTAGGGAGCTGTGATCCCAACTCAAAGGTGGGCATTTGAAATCATGAATTCCTCTGGGAGAGAAGGTTGCACAGTCTACTCCTGTGAGATATATAAGCTCTGAAAGTCTGCTGCAGGGTCACTATGAGTCAATTCTGTCTCAGTCAATGGCAATGTGTTTAAGGACTTTTTTAAGGAGGAAGAAAGGGAAATACACAATAAGGGGTTGATCAGACATTGTAATTAATTCATTATATCAATTATAATTAATGTTATAAACCAAAATGCATATGAATGCCAGAATAACAAATCAATGTGATTTGTAAACTTTTGGTCACATCTTAATCTATGAAAGGACTAGCAGGGAAGAAAATGAAAAATAGGTGTTTTAAGGAAAATTTCCCACCTGCCTTCCTATGTTGTCATTTCCTACTTGTCGATGGCCAATGCAGGATTTATCCATAGGTTTGGTTAGTTTCTACTTTGGCTTTGCTTAATTCTTTTTTTATGTTGGCAAGTCAACCTACATTTAGTTAGAAGGATATAGAAAGTTTTATGGTAGATTAGACTAGGAACATTTAGGAAGTTAATTTTCCTCCAGAAAGATGGATTGATTTGTATTCTTACCAACAGCACTTGGCAGATTTGATTAGTACTCTACACTGGAGAGGGTTGGATACCTGATACCTTCCCAGTTATTAATACAATTACTCTTTGTATTAATTTAATTATTCTTTGCATAGCTTTCTCAGTCAGCAGTCCCTAAAGAAGGATGATTGAATAGAAGGATGCTATAGCCGATATATGAACGAGGCACAACTACAGTCAGGTCAACAGGTGTGAAATTATAATCCTAGTGGCATTAGAGATCGTGGCACTAGGGAGGAGAACATTCTCAGCTACTCCATAGTTTTCGTAGTTGAACAATTGTATTAACATGCATGACAACAAGTTGAAGTTATTTTTCATTTAATTAATACAAAAATTTACTCTTG
The DNA here is from genome assembly GCF_000299155.1 of Elephantulus edwardii. Lineage (NCBI taxonomy): Eukaryota > Metazoa > Chordata > Mammalia > Macroscelidea > Macroscelididae > Elephantulus > Elephantulus edwardii. The sequence continues at coordinate 2,423,553 of NW_006399848.1, forward strand.
AGATGTTTTAATATATAATGCATAATTTCTCCCCCTCTCCCCATCCCCAATGTTTAGCCCCTGTCAGTGCTCTCAGCCCATGGGTAATGGGACTAGGCAATGGTACACGGCTGCAGTACATGATTTCTTGATGAAGAAGAGTTCATTAAGAATATGTTTATGTCAGATACTTACTATCTTGGTGGTCCATTATAATTAACATTGTATATTTATAATATACGTGGGGCACAATAGATGAAACACTGAGTACAAACAAATAATAATTTTGGTGTCTTGAGTATTAATGTGTAGACATCGTGCTTCAACCAATGGCTGTGGAAAACAGCTTGTAGGTGAAATATTAGTACATTAAGAATTAAGTGAGCAGGTAATTTTAAAGGTAATCACACTGAAAAGGACTGTTAAAGATATTTTGATTTATAAATGAGACTTTATTAGATTTGATTTTAAAAAGATTAATGAAATAGTTTTCTATGATGAAAGTTTTTAAAATTCTGATTGCATCATCCTCACTCATATAAATGAGAAATAAAAAAGAGAAATATATTTTAATTGTGTATATTTGAAATTCTATATTCAAATAATCTTTGTTGTCTCAGTAAATGCATTGATATTTCAGAGTTGGCTTGTTTAGATAGAAGTCACACATTGCATTAAATTGTCATATTTGTTAACTTTCTTTCATTACTAACAGCCTTCCTGTTCTTCACTATGTCATTCATTTGGAAGAAACCAATTCTGTAATTTGTCCTACATACTCAAATTGACTTATTCTTCCTTCACTTTTTTTTTCATTTTTATGACCTAGCATTTTATTTTATGGATATACCACAATTTGTTTATGCACTAATGTATTTAAATACAGGTTTTGTAAAAGTTAGCTGATATACATACACCCAGAGTTACTATTTAGAAGTCCAAACTCAAGAAGATCCTTGTTTCTTTATAGAAATATTCTGTTTGAATATTTGTCTTATTCAAGCTGAATTTAGAGGAAACTGTGGAACCAGAGATATCATTGCTGATGTTAGAAGAATGTCTGGGTTTTACTGATGATTCAAAGGCATTTGACTGTGGATCACAGTAAACTGTGGCTAACATTGAGAAGAATGAGAATCTCAGAACACTTAATTGTGCTCATGTGAAATCTATAGACCAAAAAGCTGTTATCTGAATGGAACAAAGAAACACTGCATGGTTTAAAATCAAAAGGGATGTGCATCAGTTGTGTGTCCTTTCTCTACACCTATTCAATCTGTATTCTAAGCAAATAATTGATGAAGTTGGACTCTATGAAGAAGAGTATGGCATCAGGATTGGAGGAAGACTCATCAACACCTTGCAGTATGCAGATGACACAACTTTGCTGAAAGTGAAGGGGACGTGAAGCACTTGTTGCAGATAGCTAAAGACTACGAACTTCAGTGTGGATTGTATCTTAACATCGAGAAGACAAAGGTCCTTACCACTGGGCCAGTGAGCAACATTATGATAGATGGAGAGAGGATTGAATTTGTTAATAATTTAATCTTGCTCAGATCCCTTATCAACCCCCTTGGAACCAGTGGTCAGGAAATAAGAGATGTATTGTTTTGTTCAAGTTTACTGTCAGAAATATCTCTCCAAATTAACTGAGAGCAGTGGTGTTAGTTTGAAGACTAAGGTGTTTCTGATTCAGACCATGATCTTTCAGTTAGTTGCTATGCATCTGAGAGCTAGACAATGAGTAAGGATGACCAAAGAAGAATTGATGACTTTGAGTTGTGGTGGTGTAGAAGAATACCAAATATCCCATGGACTGCCAAAAGAACAAAAAGATATGTCTTGGAAAAGGTGCAGCGAGAGTATTCCTTGGATGCAAGAATGACAAACCTTCATCTCCCATACATTGGACATGTTGCCAAGAGAAGCTATACTTTGAGAAAGAATATCAAGCTTGGAAGGATAGAGGGTCAGTGAAAGAGAGGAAGACTCCCACTAAGAAGGATTTACTCAGTGACTTCAGCGATGGACTTAAGTGTATCAACAAAGTAAGGCTGGTATAAGATAGAATAAGGTTCATCAAATCTGTTGTTTGTAGGGTTCCTATGAGTTGCACTCAACTTGATGGTACCTAACAACAACAACATTGTCTTCGATAGCCTTAAATTTGCTAAGTACTGATTAAATTTTATTTCTTACTTTGTGTTGATTATGCTCCCAAGCCAAAGATTGTGTAACCCTGGTATGTCCACTTGCTGTACAGAGGTAACTCATGGTTGCTGTGAAGCTGAGTACTGTGACACTGATGAGTCAAATGCTTGAATGGTTACCCATGGCGGACAGTGTTTGGTGGAGCTCCCTGATTAAAACAAGCTTGGAAGCAGGAGTGGCATCCACTTCTATAATAACTTGCCTCTGGAAACCCTATGAACCTGGAGAGAGGACGAAAGTTATCCAGGAGGTGTCCAGGACTTTCGTTCATAAGGTCACTATGAGTCACCTGAAACTCGAAGGTACTTAACAACATAATAACAATGAACTTCCAGTCTAAATTTTTAACTGAAAACTTTTATTAATATCTGTTTAAATTCTTAATATATTTAAACCTTATTTTTAATGTTTCAATATTACTTTTATGATAAACTCAGTTTGCATATTTTGTCCCTTTAAAAAAATTCTTTTGAAATATTTGTCTCAACTATGTAGCTTTGCTGAAACTGAACTGCTACAACTGGGTGATTTTAATATGGCTGATGGCTGTACGGTAAGGCTCTGGTGTTCTCTTTCTTCCCCTCCCACCCCCATTAGTCCTGTATTTTGTTGTTATGTGCTGTCGAGTTGCTTGCGACTCATAGCGACCCTATGTACAACAGCCCTAAACTCTGCTCTGTCCTGTGCC
>NW_006399848.1:2426848-2433043 GCF_000299155.1 Elephantulus edwardii
GTCATTTTTTTAATTTTTTATTTTTAATTTAGTTTGTTTATTTTTCATTTCAATGAACATCTACAGAGATTTTGGAATTCCATTCATTCATTGTTGAACCCTTCTCCCCGTCAGCTTTTATTCTTTGGTATCTTGGTGATCTTCATGTGGTATGATCTCTGGCTTCACTTTCTAGTTTCTTTCCTCATTAGCTTGCTCAATATACTAATTTTACATACCAAAAAAAGATTGATTTAAGGCACTCTCTGCTGCCTTATAACAAACAAATCCCATCTACTTTTAAATAGGATTGCAACCGAAGGAATAGGAATTAGGGTCTATAGTACATATTTTGAGGGAACACAATTCAATTCTGACTAATGCTACTATATCTTTATTTGTCTAATAAGTTCTCTTTTAGAATCAGGAGATGTATTTCTTTGGACAAGTCTGCTATTGAGGATCTCTCCAAAGTACTTAAGAGCAATAATGTAAGTTTGAAGACTAAGGTGCTTCTGATTTAGGCCAATTACTTGCTATGCATCTGAGAGGTGGAAAATGCATTAGGACTATGGAAAAGATGAATAGGGTTAGGGGAAATGTCTTCTCTGAGGTTGGAGAAGAGCACTGAATAAATACTCCATGGAATGCTAAAAGGATAAACAGATATGTCTCTGGAAAAGTGCAGCCAGAGTGCTTTTTGAAGGCAAGGATGGCAAAGCTTTGTCTCTCTCTCATACTTCGAACATGTTGGTAGAAGAGACTATTCCTTGGAAAGGGACCAGGAAAAGAAAGGAAGACCTCCATTGAGATAGATTGAGATGGTGACTGTAGTAATGTGCTCAGATATATGAGATGATGAGCATGGGACAAGATAGGACAGGATACATGTCTGTTTTTCATAGGGTTGCTATGAGTCGTACTCTACTCAACGATACCTAATAATAATAAAGAGCATCAGATACTTTAGTCTTTAATTGAGGAAGAGTTTAAGACCAGCTTCTAATCTTTGGTACTCCTACTACTGGTTTTAAAAAGTACGAGAGTGGATGAACCCAAGGGTCCTAGTAAACAGAGCTATTCCTACCCTTGTAACTCTTAAGCATTATATATTACCTACCTTCTGCCTTCTGTAAAGCCTTGGGGATAAGCAGTTTTAGAAGGCTGTTTCTCTAGGTTGTAGTTCATTTTGTTTTGTCTAGAAGGAACAGGGATGGACATAAAGTGATACCTGGAGGCAGCAGCTCAATGAGCATCTTTTTTATATAGATCACAAAACCCAGCAGGAATTTGCAGTCTTCTGATATTATCAGATAACATCTGTATGACAAATTTAAACTGTTGCTACTGATGTGTGTGTGTGGTATGAAGGCACATGCGAAGACTGTCTCAGACACATAGAGGTCAATGCAGTATTTACAACATTCTCCTCTGCCTTGTCTTCCCACCATTCCTCCAGCTGCTTTTAGTCAACCATAGCCCAGCAATATATTTGACTCAGTTTTTAGTCTTATGGAGAGGTCAGATTCTGAAATGCTTGCTTTCCTCTCATTTTGATAGTTATCCAGGGTTAGTTCTACAGAGAAAGCCAGAAGCCCCATGTTAATTTGCCATCTGTGTAGGAACCAGAAGTTCCTACTATGTTGAGTAAATATTTTTTTCACAAGTAGATGTCCTGTTTTATAAGGCATCTGTTCTTTTTTCCTTCATGCATCAGTTGGTGTCTTTGAGGTTTCATTGTTGTTGTTGTTGATTTATATGAAATATTAATCTGTAATAGATATTATCACCTCTTCTATTTTAATATATTTAAAATTATGTTTATTGTTTTCATATATTGTTGGTGATTTAAAGACTGCACTTTAAATTTATATAACTTCAGCTATGTTTTCTTTTAAGATGCCTTCCCTTATTTCTGAGTATGTAAAATTTGGGGGACTAGGAGTAAAAGGAGATTAAAGGTTGGACACATTTAAATATAGAAGCAGACTGAGGAATGAGTACTTGATAAGCATAAAGAAAAAAGAAATAATTTCTACAAAAGTCAAGTACTTAACAAAGGGAGAAAGAGTCTTAGATTAAATTGAAGATCATGAAATGTTTGAAAAATGAAAACCAAATAAAACATAAACTCCTTTAAGGCACTCTGGAATAGAGAAAAACTAGAATTGAAGAATATGATGCCAAGAGTCTTAAAACTTGAAAACATTCTGAAACTTTCATAAATAGATGAGCTTGCATATTATATAGCACCTTCAAGTGCCTATTTTACTTTAACATATGATAAGGAGTTACTTTACCGACCCAAAGGCTAAACTCTACCAGCTGTCTGTAGGAGAATGATGGAAAAATATCCTCTCATGATTAACTGCTTCAGGAAATCCATGTAGGGTTAATGATGAGTCAGTTCCACCTTGATGGTACACAACAACACAACAACAATGAGAAGTAGGAAGCTTCAAAGGAAGATGGAAAGAATACTCAGAATCACTGTACCAAAAAGAATTGGTTGACACTGAACCATTTTAGGAAGTAGTATATCCTGAAAAACAATAGTAACAAAGGAAGAAATTAAAACTGTACCTAAGGCATTGGCAAAATGTAAAGTCTTAAGAATTTATGGAATACAAATTGTTATATTTCAACAAACAGAGGCAGCCCTGGATGCCAAGAAATTTGGAAGACAACTAACTGGCCCATTGACTAGAAGAGATCCTTTTAATTTTCTATTAAAAAATAATTAAAGGTGGTCCAAAACTGTAGCATTTATCAAGCAACATCATTAATATAAAATAGAAGTCTTGCTGAAGATTATTAAAAATTTCAAGAACTGTGTATATCTACAGGGAACTGTCAGTAATTCAGGGATTCAGAAGAGTCTCTAAAATAAGGGATATAAATGGCTGATGTCATATAAAACTTGGTTGAAAGCTCAGAATACCAGAAGGATATTTTGCATTTTATTGACTATGCAAAGGCACTTGAGTGAGTGGATCATCAGAAACCATGTAAAACATTGAGATGAATGGGAAGCCCAGAACACTTAATTGTACTCAAGTGAAACCTACACATTAAAATCAGAAGGTGTGTACCAAGGTTTTATCTTTCTCCTTACATATTCAAGCCATATGCTGAGAAAAGAATTTGAGAAGCTAAACTATTTGCAGAAGGGTGTGGCATCAGGATTGGAGGAAGAGTCATCAACAATTTGTGCTGTGCAGATGACACAATCTTGCTTGTAAAAAGTGAAGAAGACTTGAAGCACTTAGTGTAGGAGGTCAAAGATTACATCATTCAATATAGATTATGTCTTAACATCAAGTTAACAAAACTGCTCACCACTGGGATACACCATGACATTGCGATAGACAGAGAAAAGATAAAAGTTGCAAAGAATTTAATTTTACTTGAATCCACAGTTCTCATGGTGATTGTAGTCAAGATAACAAAAGATGTGTTCTGTTGGGAAAACCTGCTATTAAAGATCTCTCCAAAGTGCTAATGAGCAAGGATGTCAGTTTAAAGACTAAGGTGAACCTGATTAAAGACGTGATATTTTTTATTACTTCCCAAGCATTTAAGATTGAACAATAGATAAAGATGATCTAAGAAGAACTGATGCTTTTGAATTGGGTTACTGATGAAGACGATTGAATATTCCATGAACTTCCAAAAGAACAAAGAAATCTAGAGGCAAGGATGGTGAAACCTGGCCTCATGTGCTTTAGGCATAATGTCTAGAGCCCTTGGGAAAAAGATATCATGTTAGGAAAGGGCCAGCAAAAGAGAGGAAGACCCTCAACCAGATGGATTGACAAAGTGACTGTCAATGGGCTTGAGCATAACGAAGATCATGAGGATGGCACAGGATAGGGCAGATTTTGATCTGTTGTTCATAGGTTTGTTAAAGAGGTAGTTGACTTGAAATAAAAAATATAAATATAAATGTAAATGTAAATAGAAATAGAAATATTTAAGAAACTTAATGACCATGCCTTTGGGCATGCTGGGTTGGTAAGACACTGAAAGGTCGCACCCTGCCTAGGGTCTTGGGAGATTTAATGTCAGCTGAATCTGGACTCTGGCTTCTTGAGGCATTGCAGGTTTGAGGGTTCAGGACACTTGTGGTGTTCTTTTGGCCCCACGTCAGGGTTGGCAGAGCGGACTTGCCAGATGAACTGGGGGTCTGGGGAAAGGAGTTTGCCAGCATTTGGGCGTGCCAGGTTGGTAAGACATTGAAGGTCTGTCATTGTTTTTGTTCAGACATTCCTCTAGGTTGTATAGCCCTGGTGTACAAGTTGCCATGCAGAGATAACTTGTGGTTGCTGTGAGGCTGCACACTGTGACAGTGATGTGTCAAATGTGTTAATGGTTGGTGACCCAATGTGGACAGAGAGTGGGGTGGAGCTCCCCAATTAAAACAAGCTTGGAAGGAGGAGTGGCATCCACTTCTGTAATAGCTTGCCTCCAGAAACCCTATGCACCTGGAGAGAGGATGAAAGACACCCAAGCATTGAGGACTCTCCTTCACAGGGTCGCTATGAGTCACCTGCAAGTCAATAGCACTTAACAACAACAACAATGACCATGCATATAAACGCTATATATATGGTTTTAAAACTTGTAGTTGGGAATTTTTTTACACACTATGAACCATTTGCTAAACAGATTGTGTAGCTTTTCTTGTCCTTAACCTGCTCTAATGAACAAAGGGGGGAAAACCCCCTTTATCTTGTAGATTAATATCTCTCAGCTTCTTCAGGTTTAAAAGAGTCATTCTTGGTGAGTTCAATCTCTTTTGAGTCTATGATCAATTTCTCAGCATCTCTCCTCCTCACTGTTTTCTGACTCTGATATGACTCGCAATACTACCATCACATCCCTCCAGCAGGTAGAGCCTTAAGGAAACTTATATAACAGCAGTACAATAGAGGTGGGGCTCAGAGGCTCCTGATATAATTTGTTTGACTTCTTGCAAGTTCTTTGGATATTGATAGGCCGCTACTTCTGTCTTGTCTGTAGCTGGTCTAATTTGTAGTCCCTTTTCTCTCTGTGAACTCTCCATGGCCATTGTTCTTAGCTGATTTGGCTCCTTTCACCCTTGTCTTCTACCTTGCCTCTTCTCTCCAAGTCAGTTTTCCCCAGAAACGTGGTTGCCAGTTACATTTATTTCCTGGTTTAGAAGTAGACCTATATCCTTCTTTTAATGGATCATGGCCCTGTTAATGAACTTGCCATCTTTACCTGTCTTCTAAAATAAAGCAGTAAAATGACTTCTAGGTACTCTAAATGCCATGAGTAGGGTAAGAGTAAACATGGAACTATTTCAGGGGTATCTGCTTGTTTACTTATCCTAAGTTATAAAAAGTGTTGATGGTCCAGTGTTAGAGAGTTGCAGTGTTTACTGAAAAGCATGTGGTTCAAATCCACTAGCTGCTCCATGGGAGAAAGACGGGCATTCCCATCCTGTGAGATTTATAGCCTCTGAAAAAAACCATTGGAAGTTTGGTCAACTCCATCTTGGAGGCACATAACAATTACAAGAAGAAGTCATCCCTATTTCTGCTACTCAGTACACTGTGTGCAGTCTGACTGCTGACCTGAGGATCTTTGGGAAAGATATGCAGCCTTTGGAGATGGTGTCTAGGTAAGCAAGCAATAACTGTCTTATTTTAAGATTTCACTGAACTAATTTCATTGTTTTGCACTCACAACTCCTTGGTTCTGCCCACATTCCATGCTCTCTGTGCTGCCTTGGAGTGCTACAAGGGAAGAGATTCCCACTTATTTCTCCAGTTTTTATTTGTACAGGATAAGAATTGTCCCACATCATTTCCTGCTGCTTCCCAAGATAGTGTTTACCCACCAATGACCTGTAGAAGGAGTGTTCAATTCATATCTGTTAATGATAGACAAGCTTCTGAGAAGAATTAAAATTGCAGATTAAAAAAAAGTCTAAAAATATTTTCAAATATATTGTTGTTTACCGTCGAGGTAGAACTGACCCAAAGTTGGCCATCCAGTGAATTTTCAGAGGCAGTAATTGCACAAGGAGGAGATTTCCCATCCTTTTTCTGTGGACCACCCAGATTCAAACTGTGTGTCCTTGGGATTGCAGTACAGCTTCTTTTTTTTTTTAATTTAGGTTGTTTATTTTTCATTTCAATGAACATCTACAGAGATTTTGGGATTCCATTCATTCATTGTTGCACCCTT
>NW_006399848.1:2433233-2450568 GCF_000299155.1 Elephantulus edwardii
CCCCATAGACTTCAATGCCGTAAACATATTTCATCCAGTTTTTCTCAGTCTTACCCCCACCCCAATGCCAGCCTCATTATGCTGAGTGAGGTATCACAGTACAGCTTCTTACCACTAGTCCACCAGAACTCCAAAAACACACTATCCTGTTACATAGAGGAGTGACACATATTCTGAGAAGAGTCCTTGGAGTGGGCAGAAGTGAGGCAGGGATGGAAACAATGACAGTGACGTTCCTTGGAGATGAGGTTGTAGATAATGTTGATCAGATAGTGAAAAAGTTCCTAATTAATGTTAAGGAAGTTCTGTTGAAAATGTCTCTACATTAAGGAAAAGAATGGGGCTATGGCTGCTTCTTATTTTTGAAGAAAATAAAAGCTAACTACAAACCTCCTTTATCTTCCGAGCATTCTGTTGCATTTTATTTCAACCTAAAATATGAGTCCCTTCATGCCCGCATGCGAAAGGACATGCTGAATGCTGACACAGGAAATGGTGGTGATCAGCCTCCCTGGATGAACGTGAGGGGGTTTGTGGGAGTGGGTTGTTGTGTTCGCTACATGCTATGCTCGCTAGTCATACCTGCTGCTGCCATCCTGTCACTATTGCTGGCTGTGACACTCCCAGGTGAAAACAAGGGTTTACAGGCCCACCAGTCATTTTCCTGACAGTTTCAAAGGCTGGTTTAGGTTGCAGTCGGCAGCAGGCGGGAGATGACTGCAAACATGAAGATGACATGAAGTGGCATATGTATTCTGAGTTGTGGGTCTTTTCTCCAAATCCTCACAGTCAAGGCCTACGCCTCATCACCGAAGAAAGCTTGCTGTTTACATTGACAGAGGTGAGAGAATCAAGGATTAGATATAGTCATTTGTTTTTGTGGACTTCCATGATTTGTTTATGTCTGTAAAAGACAAATATTAAAATTGATTGCCTCTTGGGAGATGTAAAAGGAACCCTGGTGGTATGTCTGTAGAGAGTTGGTGTGCTAATCCAAATGCTATCCTTTCTTGTGGTTTGAATCTATCACCTGCTTGGGGGTGAAAGGTAGGCCATCTCTGGTAATGTTTCCAGATATGGCAAATAGATTCTTGAAATCCCTAAAGACATAATTCATCCAGGAGGTTTGGATTGAATAAAGAGGAAAGTCACCCTTACTGGGAGAAACACTGGCCAATAGGTCCCTGGCAGGGTCACTGGGAAATCTACGTAATTAAGGCAATGAGGCCCACATACAAGGTAAGATGAGTTTTTTGGGCAAGACAAAATTGCAGAAGTTACCCTAGGTCATCAATCAGGTAAGACTCGGTTTATTCTTCTATTTGGAATTTAAAGATTATGTGTCTTTAGTCTAGGGCTGCTATCACAGCTGATCCCTAAGATAGAATCAATGAGAGGATTCTGGATCAAGAGACATCACTTATTATGGGATGGTATGCACAACCTGTGTAACAAGGTCCTCTGGTTCCTGTCCTTTATCTGGCGGGTAACATTATTTCCTGCTTCGGAAGCTCAACTCTTTGTCATGGGTAGTGTTTCTGCCCCTGCTCCCGCAACTCATTTGAATTGATTTCACTTCAGGCCCGGTTTTCATGAAGTTAATTTATAGAGAGCAATCCCTAATAGAAAGGAAAGCTTAGCAACCACCTGATGTTAATGGATAGCAGAGTTTAAAGCAGTTACAGGATATTGGAAAGGACTGCAGGAAGGAAGTTTCCAGAGCAGATATAGAGGTTCCTCCAGGTGCTGTTAGGAAGTTCTGGTGGTTTAATCATTAGGGAGCTGTGCTGCTAGCCCCAAAGTCAGCAGCTTCTTGGGAGAAAGATGGGCAATTACAGCTCACTGACGCCTCACTAGAGAGTCCACTATGAAATGATTCTGCCCGGGTGGCACTGTAAGGCAAAGGTGGCTGTCCTTTCCCTAACATCAAGATTTACAGATTTACAGTCACAGAAACCTCAATGGAGGCTCACTGTGAGTTGGAACGGACATGACGGCAGTGTGTTTAGTTTTAAAGAGGTATGATCAGAATTAAACGACATTTCTAATACATGTTTCTACTTACAACTGTTCCTCCTCCTTGTGTTCCCAAATTTGAGATCTTAGCCTCAGTTGCCATTTCTGTTAGTTTACTCTAATTATGCTCTATTGTCCGTAGGGTTCAAAGGCCTGTTATATTTCAGCAATGGATGACCAACCCTTCTTTCTAATCTGTTTTAATAGGAGTGCTTAGCTTTAGAACAATATATGACAGATAAGCATTCTACTGAAAGGAGCAGATGAAAGACACTTCCCATTAGAAAAATAACCAATATATTCAGTGTTTCTCCCACTTCCCACCCCTGGCATGTGTGTCTTCTCCTTTCTCTTTCCTTGATACATCAGGCAGGATCCCGTGCACTCCCACCTACCCCATCTAGCCCCTCTCTCCCTGCAGCCACCCCTTGGTATGATGGCTTAGGCTACAGTCACTTCTATGATGTCTTGCACCTTGCACTGCTGCTGGTCTGCCATGCTGATGCCTGCCTCATGTTTAGGAGGATGTGATCCAAATCCCATGTGCCAGCCTCAGGGAAAGATTTTTGTCTGAGGCTGCACTGGGGAAAGGTTCTTTCCCCCGAACTTCTGCTCCATGACTTGTTTTGTGACTTAATGTCTCTGCTCTTCCTTTTATACCACACTGCTGTCACACGATGATCGTTTCCAAGGTGAGGGTTAGGTATTCTCTAGATCTGGTATGCTGGTAGAGGAAGACTCATCAACAACCTATGCTATGCCGATGATACAATCTTGCTTGCTGGAACTGAGAAGGATCTGAAGCACTTGCTACAGAAGGACAAGGACTGTCGTCTTTAGTGAGTTGAAGCTTAACATCAAGAAGACAAAGATTCTCACCACTAGGCCAATGGGCAGCACCATGATAGATGAAGAAGAGATTGAGGTTGTTAATAATTTCAGCTTTCTTGGCTCCACAATCAACACTCTTGGCATTAGTAGTAAAGAAATCAAAAGACAAATTGCACTGGGGAAAATCTGCTGTCAGGGACCTCTCCAGAGTACTGAGAAGCAACAATGTCAGTCAAAAGGCTAAGGTACACCTAACCCAGGCCATGGTCTTCACAATTACTTTCTATGCAGCAGAGAGCTGGGCAATGACTAAGGACGATGGGAGAAGAATCAATGCCTTGTAGTTGTGGTACTGGGAAAGAGTCTTGAGCATACCATGGACCACCAAGAAAACAAATAGATCTGTCTTGGAGAGGGTGAAACCAAGTTTCTCCTCGGAGGCTAGGATTTTGGAGCTGTATTTCACATACTTTGGGCATATGGTCAGGAGGGACTGGTCCTTGGAAAAAGACATCATGATCTGAAGGATGGAGGGACAGCGCAGGAGAGGGAGACCCTGGATGGATTTATACAGTAATGAGGGCAATGGGAGTAGGTGTGTCAGGGTCAGTGAGACTGGCTCAGGACAGGTCAGGCTTCAGAACTGTTGTACATAGGGTTATTATGAATCGCAGGTGACTTGACAGCACATAACAACCAAAACAACAAGAATATGTGCTGTGAATCCTAAACCCTAGGCTTTTAGTTATAATCCCATTTGGGGCTGAGATGTCATTGTTACATTAATGAAGCAGGTTTATTAGTATAAGACTCACTTCTAATCAATTTCTTTTGAGATATGAAATAGATTAAATCATTTAACAGAATAGAGATAGGTGAAGAGAAATGCCAAGCCACATGAACACTGCCCAGGATTTGCAAAAGAGACAACAAATATTTTTCAGAGCAAATAGAGAGGAATCCTTCCCCTAGAACTGGGGCCCTGAATACGGATTTCGAGTCTTCTAGACTGTGAGCAAAAAGCTGTTTGTTAAAACCACTTGTGATATTTCTGTTACAGCAGCACTAGATAACTAAGACAAGGTATTTACACTGCTCAGAATAACATACTACCTCAGTGTAAATGCAAGCATTCATTATTTTCAGTATCAGAATGCCTTTCATTTTTTTTACTGAGAGGATATTTTTCAAAGCATCCTAATAAGATTGCTTATCGATAGCTTTTATGAGTTTCAAGAGATGGACAGTGTGGTATTAAAGAACAGACAGTATTTAGACACACACACACACACACAAAACAAAAAAACCCCACCCAAACCAAGTACAACCACAACCAACCAACCCAACCAAGACCCACAAAATTTTTAAGTTGTCCAAAAAAATATTTATTCATTTAATGAAGAGAGATAAAAAGGAGAGTGTAAAAAAAGAAAACTCTAATATGTTAAAGATTCAAGTACACTTTATCTGAAAAGAATATGGTGTGATTTTTATAATATGTGAGTCAAGACGTCTTTGATCTAATTCTACCTTCCATACTAACAAGGTTTATGGCCTTGGACAAGTCCCTTGATATGCTAGTGGTTCACTTTCTCATATCAAAAAATGTGAATAGATGCTCTTTCATCTTTTCCTGTCTTATCATGCTGATGATATTTTAACAGCTATTTTGGAAAATGAAGACAAACTGCTGGCACCATGAGTCTGTATCTGTAAATCAGTTTTGTGTTTGCTTCTCTGAATGAATATGACTTCATTTTGAGAAGGACGGCGAAGAAGCATACTATTTGAGCTGTGCTGTATACCACACGTTGCTACCTTTCTTGGACCACTTCTGAACATAAAATGCAACAAACACAATCAAAGAATCAGACTTCCATGATTAGCAAGTCTTTGGTATTAAAATTAGAGATCAAATAATCTGCCATCCTTGACTGCAGTTACTTAATTGTCATTCACTTTTACTGGCTTCAGGCTATTTTCTTGTCTGATTCAGACTCCTCTCAGGAAGAAACCTCTCACCTGGAATCTGGCCAGGTGCACAGCTTGGGTTGAAAAGCCTCTTTCATCTTTGCAGGAAGCTGCCAACTTGCTTTTCTTAGTTTGCATTTCTGGAGCACATCAGTAGGAATGGGGGCCTCAATGAAGCTCCCGGAAAAAGATTTGGGGGAGGGGCATATACGTCAGTGCTAAAATTATAGGGGAAAATATACCAGCATTTTAAAGAGGCTCAATTTCTTGAGATTTTCCCAGATTTAAAATTTGGTGCTGCTTGCTTAATTTCTAGCTAATATTTGAACATTTCCCCCCTCCCCTAAAAATCAAACAGGTGCCTGTTATTAAAATGTAAACACAGAAATGTCTTGTTTAATTACCGGGACTTAACTAATAGGACCTTCCAATATTTGAAAATTGAGGTTTTTATTTTTACTTTTTATGTCTTAAAACATAATGGAAAACAAGCATAATTGGTGAGAAGGTCCTGATTGGCTTTTAATGACAAATAGTGTGAAATTATTTTAAAGATATAAGGTAAGTCTAGACCATCATAAAAAAAAATTTAAGGGCAAAACCTAGAGTTTAAGTAAAATGTGATATTTTTTTAGCCAAGTTTTCCTTTAACGTTCTACTTGTTAGATACAATTTTCCTTTTATTATTATATTTTTCATTTTAAATAATTGCCTCTTGTCTCTACCTTGCTTTGTTAGTATAGTGTAAATACAAAAGCAATTTTATTACTAAATGAAGAATACTATTTGTAACATCATTATAATGTCTCTAACATACTCTGTTTAGCAGAAAGTGTTTTAAAAGAAATTTGTTCCCTTAGCAGACTGCTTGGCTAGCAAATAAAATTGTTTCTCTCCCTATGAAGAAATGAAATTAAAAGTGGAATTAAGATTTTAAGGTTGAAAATCTAAATCCAAAAGTAAAATTTTAAACTATCTATGTTTGGACATGGAATGAAGGATATCGTTGCTGATATCAGATGGATTTTAGCTGGAAGTAGTGGTTATCAGAAAGGTGTTTACCTGTGCTTTATTGACTATGCAAAAGCATTCAACTGCATGGATCATAAAACTGTGACAAACACTGTGAAGGGTGAGATTTCTATAACAGCTACATGTGCTCATGCATAACATGTTCATAAACCAAGGAAAAATTGTTCCACCAGAACAAGAAGAGATGTGAAGATGTGCATTGAGGTTCTAGTCTTTCACTGTATCTATTCAATCTCTAAAGTGAACAAATAATCTGATAAAATGAGCTACGTGAAGATGAGTACATTAGGACTGAAGGAGGCTCTAGCAGCCTGCAGTGTGCAGATGACACACTTGTTTAAAGTGAAAAGGACTTGAAGTGCTTATTAATAGAGACCAAAGGGCACAGTGCTTTGGTACATATTCCAAATTATCTAAAATCTTCTTTTTTCAAATTAGCTAAAATCTTAATATTTTGATAAATAAGAAAAAGAGATTGAAGTTTTCAAGAATTTAATTTTTCTTGGATCCATAATCAAGGGTTATAGAAACAGCAGTCAAGAAAGAAAAGATTGCATTGTATTCCTTAGTCTGCTAAAAAAGACCATATTAAAGTGTTAAGAAGCAAAGAAGGCATTTTAAAGACTAAAGTGTTTGTACTCAGTCCATGGTCTCTTTATATTCCTCATATGCATGCAAAATCAAGACAGTGAGTAAGGAAGACTGAAGAAGAGTTGGTGTATTGGAATTATAGTGTTAGCGAAAAATATTTACTGCATCATGGACTACAAAAAGTAAATCAGAAGTACTTCTTCAAATCAGAAGCTGTCGTGCCCTTTAGAAGTGAGAATGG
This sequence comes from Elephantulus edwardii, assembly GCF_000299155.1. Taxonomy (NCBI): domain Eukaryota; kingdom Metazoa; phylum Chordata; class Mammalia; order Macroscelidea; family Macroscelididae; genus Elephantulus; species Elephantulus edwardii. The sequence goes on from NW_006399848.1 coordinate 2,439,916, forward strand.
AGAGACTTTGCTTCATGAGCTTTAGTTATGTTATCTGGAAGGACTGGTCTCTGGAGGAAAACATGCTTGGTTGAGGGTCAGTGAGAAAGAGGAATACCTTCAGTACTGTGGTTTCTCAATAGGCTCAAACAAGAAACAATTGTGAAGATGGCCCTGGTTAGACTTGGCCGTGTTTTATTCTGTCAGACATAGCACCACGATGAGTTATAATTAACTTTTCATAACCTAAAACAATAGGCAGGTGAATGTAACAACATGCAAAGAGAGACGAATTACAAACTTTTTATAATAATTTTGTTATGAGTCAAAAGAAACTGAGCAATACTGAAAAGGAAAAGGCAAAAAAAATTGATTGGGACAATGGAAAGTCAAATAAAATTATTATGGTTGAGATATTATATATATTTCTGTTCATTGTACTGGGGTGACTATGTAGTGTTAAGAATTTATCATTCAAAATGGCTTCCCTACGCATCGACTTAGACTTGGCTATGTGGATGGGAGGGCATAGGCAAATAGGTTGTGTTAGCCCATCCACAAGAGGATCAGCTCGTCTTGCTACTAAATTGAGCACATGCAGCTGGCAGATTGTGAGAATCATACCACCAGCAAAGAAAAAGCAGGCTTATATTGTGCATCCACTGGGGCTAGAGATTCTTGCACCAGCTAGACCAACAGAGAGAACGAGAGACCTGACATGAGATGGAGCTGGCCTTAAGACTGCTGCCCTATGGACAACATGTTGTTTGGGCTATAAATTTTGCCCAAGTTTGTTAGATGACTAGGGAGTGAGGTCGATAAGAGAACTATAATTATAAGAAGGCCTGTTTGTGTTTTATTGACTATGCAAAAATATTTGATAGTGTGGATCACAATAAACTATGGTTAACATTGAAAAGAATGGGAATCCCAGAACACTTAATTGTGCTCATTTGAAATCTATACCCAGACTAAGAAATGTTGTCTGAATGGAACAAGAGAATGCTGTTTTAAGAACAAAAAGGATATATTAAAAAAATTGTGTGTCAGGGGTGTATCCATTCTCTATACCTATTCAAACTGTATACTGAGCAAATAATTCATGAAGACAGACTGTGAAGAAGAATGTGACATCAGGATCAGAGGAAGACCCATCAACAACCTGCATTATACAGATGACATAACCTTGCTTGCTGAAAACAAGGAATACCTGAAGCACTTGTTGCAGAAGATCAAAGATTAAAACCTTCAGTCCAAATTGCATCTTAACTAATATAAAGAAAACAAAAGTTCTTACCAATAGGCCACAGGAGAACAACATAGTAGATAGAGAAAGAATTGAAACTGTTACTGACTTCATCTTACTTGGATGTACAATCAACATCCTTGATACCAGTAGTCAAGAGATAAGGAGACATATTGCTTTGGGCAAGTCCACTGTTAGGGACCTCTCAAAAATAGCAGAGAGAAATGATGTCTGTCTATAGACTGAGGTGCACCTGGTTCAGGCCATTACTTGCTATACATCTGAGAGCTGAACAATGAATAAGGATGACAGAAGAAGGATTTATACCTTTAAGTTGTGGTGTTGGAGAAGAGTACTGAATATCCTATGGAGTGCCAAAAGAATGAACAGGTGTATCTTAGAAAAAGTGCAGCCAGAACGCTCCTTAGAGGCAGGGATAGCAAAGCTTCATCTCTCATACTTTGAACATGTTTCTAGGAGATGCTATTCATTAGAAAATGATATGCTTGGAAGGGTAGAGGGTCAGCAAAAAAGAGGAAGGTAACTATTAGGAAGGATTGACACAATAACTACAGCAATAAGCTCAAGTACATCAGAGATGATGAAGATGTCATAGGACAGGATTCAGATCTGTTGTTCTTAGGGCTGCTAAGAGTCATATTCAACTCTATGGGACTTAACAATAACAACAAGAACATTATAATACTGTCCTGAAGCTTCAAGGCTCAAGGCTGAGGTGAGTGTGAGTACATTTTAGAAGCTCTTCTGATAATTATACCTCACTGTCAACTTGAACTATAGCCTTTTGACTTACCAATGTGGCAGACTATTAAATGATCCAGAAAGCATTAAAAGATGATGGAAAGAGTATATAGAGTCATTGTACCAAAAGAAATTGGCTGAGAGAGAAGATTTTCAAGAAAAATCCATATGGTCAAGAGGCAGTGGTGTTGAAGGTGGATGCTCAGGTTTCTCTGAAGGACTTGGCAAAAAATAAGGCCCCAAGAATTGGTGGCTTATCAATTGATATATTTCAATAGACAAATGCTTCCCTAGATGTGCTCACCAGATTGTGCTAAGAAACCTGGAGGACAACTACCTGACCAACTGACTGGAAGAGATCCATATTTATTCATGTTCCAAAAACAGGTGAGCCAACAGAGTGTGAAAATTATTGAACAATATCACTATTATTACACAAAAGCAAAATTCTGCTAAAAATTATTTAAAAAATGACTGGAACAATGCATTGACAGAGAACTACTAGAAATACAAGCTGGGTTTAAGAGAGGTTGTGGCACTAGAGACATTATTGTCAATGTGAGATGGATCTTGGCAGAAAAGTTTCACTGACTTTGACAAGCCTACCCACATTTCCCTAGTTACTATATCAGTCCATCTCATCCAGGATCTTCCTCTCCTGTGCTGTCCCTCCACCCTTCTGAGCATGATGTCCTTCTCCAAGAACTGGTACCTCCTGGCCACATGCACAAGTTATGTGATACGGAGCTTCAAAATCCTAGCCTCCAAGGAGAAACTTAGTTTCACCCTCTCCAAGACAGACTGATTTGTTTCCTTTGTGGTCCGTGGTATATTCGAGATTCTACTCCAGCACCACAATTCAAAGGAATCAATTCTTCTGTCATCTTCTGTCATCCTTAGTCATTATCCAGCTCTCTGATGCATAGCAAGTAATTGCAAGACCATGGACTGGATTTGGTATACCTTAGTCTCTGCATGGTTCAGAATCAGGAAAGGAGTGCATCAGGAATGTGTCCTGTCTCAATACCTTTTCAATCTATATGGAGAACAGATAATTCAGGAGACTGGGCTTTATGTGGAGGAATGTGGAATCAGGATTGGAGGAAGACTCATCAACAACCTACAAGATGACACAACCTTGTTTGCTGAAACTTAGAGGACCTGGAGTGCTTGCTGTAGAAGGCCAAGGACAGTAATCTTCAGTATGAGTTGAAACTCAACATCAAGAAGACAAAGAATTCTCACACCACTGAGTCAATTGGCAGCACCATGATAGATGGAGAAGAGACTGAGGTTGTTAGCAATTACAGTTTCCTCAGCTCCACAATCAATACTCTTGTCACCAGCAGTCAGGAAATCAAAAGATGAATAGTACTGGGACAATCTGCTGTCAGGGAACTCTCCACAGTGCTGAGAAGCAATGATGTCAGTCTAGAGACAAAGCTGAACCTAATTCAGGCCATGGTCTTTGCAATTACTTGCTATGCATTAGAGAGCTAGATAATGACAAAGGATTACAGAAGAAGAATTGATATTTTTGAGTAGTGGTGCTGGAGGAGAGTCTTGAACATACCATGGACTACCAAGGAAACAAAGAGATCTGTCCTAGAGAGGGTGAAACCAAATTTCTCTTTGGAGGCTAGGATTTTGAAGCTCTGTCTCATGTACTTTGGGTACATACCAGGATGTACTGGTTCTTAGAGAAGGACATCATGCTTGGAAAGGTAGAGGGACAGTGCTTCAGAAGAAGACCTAATATGAGATGGATTGAGTCATTGATTGGAGCAATGTGAGCAATGTATGTGTCAGGATCAGTGAGACTTGCTCAGGACAGGGCAGGCTTTAGAGATGTACATAGGGTCATTATGAGTTTCATGAACTCCACAACACATAAGAGCAACAACAATTTGGTTCCATGTGGTCTGTGAGCTATCACAACGAATTTTAGACTCAGTAGAGTTGTTGTGATGAATAGAAAGAGGTGTAGGAATGTGGGGAATCTATCTGACCTAATGGAAATTGGTCCTGTGTTGTGGATATTGTTGATGGGGATAGTTAGCCTTTGTGAAGTTAATAGAGGTCAGATACAACTGTTTCCATATCGCCCTTGTTCTTTTTTTAGAGTCATTACAAAGCTGAAACTATGATATTGATCTTTCAAATTCTAAAATGGTTATCCATGATAGACAGGTTTCAGTGAAGCTTCCAGACTAAAATAAATTAGGTAGAGAGGCCTGTTACTCTCCTAAATAGTACCCAATAAACATTGTGTGGATCACAAAGTGTTGTTAACTGGACTCAACTATGCCAACTATTATGAAGTTGACATAGGACAAGCAACATTTTTGTTATGTAATGAGGCATAGTTTATATTAATTGTGATGTTGGAGAAGAACACTGACTATACCATAGACTGCCAAAAGAACAAACAGATATATCTTCCAAACAGTACAGCCAGAGTGCTCCCTGGAGGCAAAGATGGGGAAGCTTTGTCTCATATACTATGGGCATGTTGTTTAAAGAGACTATTCCTTGGAAAGGGACATCATGCCTGGAAAGGTGGAGTGCCAATGAAAGACAGGAAGACTCTTAACACCTTGCCGCAAACGACGGCAAATGTGTTTCTAAGCACGGTCGTCAATTTCGAAAGTGTCAACGAGATGAATTGACATAGTAACTGCAGCAATGGGATCAACTGTGTTAGAGACGATGAGAATTGTGAAGGATAGAGCAAGCTTTGGATCTGTTGTTCATAGGGTTGCTATGAGTTGTACTCTACTCCATGACACCTGACAACAACAATAAACAAAGATGTCTTGAGTTGGAGCCTACTTTTGACAGGTGCCAGCAGAAAGAACTTATTTCCAGAATCTAATATTTTTTTTGGTTTGTCAACATGGCTTTCATATATGTTTTTCAGAAAAGTTGCCTTATATCTCCCACAAGAGGTCCAGACCCTACACATCCCCTTAATAAACTTGGTATTCTGAATGTTAATGAGTGGATTAGGTATTTTTATTTTTCTGACTTTTCTCTTTATGAATGAGTTGGGATTTTTAACTTATCTTTGACTTAGGTCCTTATTTGTAAAAGAAATAAATGGGAACAATAATAATAGTACTTACCTAATTAGATTGTTGTATAGATTAAAATGATTAACATAAGTAAGTCTTAGACTAATGCTCTTCCAAATGTTACATACTATAATTTTACTGTTCATCTTTAAAAAGGAAATTTAAAATCTTTTTTTTTTTCAACACAAACACAATATCCTAGGAGGACCTCCGAACTGGAAGGTGAATACTAATAACATCTGTGGTTGAGAAAATTGGAAAGTGAAAAAAAAAAATCAATGATTCTGACAGATCAGATCCAGGTTTGAGATAATGCAAGGTCTGTCACTTTATTTCAATGAATCATTGAGTATAAAGAAAAAGACGTGCATGCGCATGCATGTACGTGCGCGTGTGTTTGTTGGTGTGACACACAGACACACATATGTAAACACATATATGTATATGTTTATATAATACTAATAGATATGTATTATGTATAATATATATATAATACTGAGACTGTGTATATGCATATATATACACACAGAAAAAAGAGAGGATTATAGAATCTGGAATAAATATCCTCTTGTTGGCTAAGCTGTTCTATAAAAATTTCTTTCCCTTAGCAGAATCTTTCAGTTAGAACAAGATTACCATTCTGTTTGTCAGTGTCATGATATTTTTCCTCTTTGATGCCAATCAACTAAATTTCTCTTCATTTACTGATTCCATCAGGAAATCGATATTGTTAGTAAATTGAGTCTGATGGCATCTGAGGCTCAGAATTATCTTTCCTCCAATGAACACATCACTGTCAAGTTCCTCCTGACTGGTGCATATGGAAGACATAAATTACAGTACAGACCTGCTACTGTGTGCCACTTTGCTGGCTTCCTTCATTTAATCAGCACTTTTTTTTTTTGGACACAATTAACAATTCCTTGCTATGTTGCCAAGACTATAATTATATTTTACAGTAATACAAAACATACCAAAAACTATATTTCAGCTTTAATTCTCCCCCTGCCTCTACATATCCACAAGTACTCAGTCTTTAAAACACAAACTGTTCTATTCTCTGAGAAACCATTTGGGCACCTCTGTTATTTTTGAACATGAATTGTACTTTTCATTATAGAACATATTCTATTATCATAGTTTAATTTTTTAACATAACCTACATTGTAAGCAGTTTGATTTCTTTGTTTTTGTATATATGCGTGTATATATATATATATATCTTTAGTATCATAAAACAAAAAAAGTAACCCAAGTCTGTTCCCACTGAGTCATTTCTGACTCACTGTGACTCTACCAGAAAAAGCAGAACTTCTATATAAGGAAGCTGACTGTCATGTCTCTCTCCCATTGAAGAGTTGCTGGTGGGTCTGAACTGCTGGCCTCACAGTTAGCAATGAAACACTTAACTACTGCTTCATCAGTGTACCTAGGGGTTATGTTAGACACTTAAATATATTTGCGGCATGATAAGTCAACTAGATTTAATACTGGGATTTCACATGTATGTAACTTTTTTGTGTGTTGTTGAGTAATAACCAACTCATAGCTGACTGTCTGCTGGGTTTTCAGAGGCAGTAAACCACACGGGAGAAAACTACCCATCCTTCTCCTGTGAAGGAATTGATCAATCCAAACCATGTGCCTTTGGGATAGCAGTACAGCTTCTTACACTCCACCACAAGGGATCCCAGGTATGTAAGGGGGCATATTATTTCTGGCAAAATTAATAACTTAGATCAAGAAAATGTAGGTTAAAGGGTATGGTATATTTTAAGGGTGACAGGGATTGACTTGGAGCTTAGCAATGCATGCCCAGTACTGACTGGAGAAGGCTTTCTCTTCCTCCATTACCTTAGACAGAGGTCATTATTCTTTCTTTGGCCAAAGTTTATTTTTTATGTATTTTATTACTTTAAGTATTTTAAACTAGGTTTTGTTTCCCCCTTTTTTTCTTAAATTATCAATAGTTTATAAAATTCTGCTGAAGATTATTAAAAAATGAACAGTACATTGATAGAGAACTATCAGAAAAACAGACTGGGTTTAGAAGATCTTGGCCGTGACACCAGAGACATTATCTCCAACATCAGATGGATCTTGACTAAAAACAGAGTACCAGAGGAATGTCTGTGTTTCGTTGACTATGCAAAAGCATTTGTGTGGATTGCAACAAATTATGGCTAACCTTGAGAAGAATAGGAATACCAGAATACTTGATTGTGCTCATGCAAAACCTATACTTGGACCAGGAGGCAGTCCTCCCAACAAAGCAAAGAAACAGGTTCATAATCAGGAAAGGAGTGTGTCATATTTATTCAGTCTATATACAGAACAGATCATTCAGAAGGCTGGACTTTATGAGGAGGAATTTAAGGCATCAGGATTGGAGGAAGAATCTTCAACAACCTACAACATACAGATGACACACCTTGCTTGCAGAAGCTGAGAACGACCTGAAGTGTTTGCTGCAAAAGGTCAAGGACTGTAGTCTTCAGTATAGATTAAAGCTAAACATAAAGAACACAAAGACTCTCATCACTGGGTCAATTGGCAACACCATTATAGATGGAGAGAGGTTGAGATTGTTAAAATTTCATCCTGCTTGGCTCCATAATCAACAATGTTGGCACCAGCATTAAAGAAATCAACAGAAATTGTTCTGGGGAAGGTACAATCAGGGGCCTATCAAAAGTGCTGAAGAGCAATGATAGCAGTTTGGAGACTGAGGTATGCCGGATTCAGGCCATGATCTTCACAATTACTTACTATGAATCAGGGAACTGGACAATGACCAAAGATGACAGAAGAGGAATTGATGCTTTTATGTTGTCATATTGGAGAAGAGTATTGAGCATACTATGGACTGCCATAAGAACAAACAGGCTTATCCTGGAGAGAGTTTCACCTTTAAGGCAAAGATTTTGAGACTTTGTCTCACATACTTTGGGTATGTTGCCAGGAGGGACCAGTCCCTGGAGAAGATCATCATGCTTGGAAGGATGGAGGGGACAATACAGGAGAGAAAGAACCGGATGACTGGGTTAATGGGGGTAGGTGTGTTGGAATCAGTGAGACTGTCTCAGGATAGAATTCAGAGCTATTGTACATAGGGTCAACTCGATGAATTGCAGGCAACTCAATGGCACATAACAACAGCAACAACAACAACATAAAAAGCATGGATCTTAAATCTTATATTTCTTGGAATAACTAATGATTTTGCTGCTTTACTGGGAATAAATAAGAAAACACTAAGAAAGCATTTCGTTTCTCTGGTCTTTAGGTTCTTAGAAAAATGAATATAATAGCAGCAAGTACTAAACAATGATGTAATCATATATATTATCTAATATATGCATGGGAGATACTAAATAAATTATACTTTCCTGTTCCTTTTACCTTTTCTTAAGGTAAAAATTATGTTTTATTAATTAATTTATTCTTAGAAACTAGTGTATCCACTGCCTTAGAGAAGTTGTCTAATAGATGCTTGTTGAATGAATAAGGTATGTGTTTATTTAAATCTTCAGTCATCAGTGAATGTATATGCCTATGAGAATGTGGGTGTGTGTTTGTGTATACACGTGTGCACATGTGTTTAAAACTACATACTCCAGGAATTTATCTGGGACCAAAGGCTGTAACTTTAATATGCCAGAACCACTATTAAACTAATTCCCTTATGACTTGATCTACTTTCCTATTCTTGTCAAATTTCAAGGTAGCCTGTATTCATAGTAGAAGATGGCTGACTTGCTCAAGTGGTTCCTGTTGGAATAGCCAGAGAAATAATGAGGCAGAGTTTAGCACAGCCTTCCAAGTAAGTACAAACCATTTGTCAGCCTACCAAAATTTATAAGTCTTCCCTTCCCTGAGGAAGTTCACAGACAGTTAAATAAATGGAATTGGTGGTGTTTGTTGTTGGTCTAGTATAAATCATTAAGTCGGTGCATATTATTAGTTAGGTTGTTTTAACAAGCCATCTTCATTACATTCTTAAGCATAATTGCTGATTGAAAATTGCTTCCAGTGAGTCTGAGTTTTGCTCTTTCGGCTACATGTACATGTGGGTGTCTTATGCCACTGCTATAATTACCAATCACGCAATGAGGCTGCATAATGCACAAGGCAAGGCCCCGTGGGTGACTCAATTTCTTTCATATTTCATTTCAATGAGGGTATTCAGAGTTTTTCCTCTCCTTTTCTTCATTTTGCTCCTTGTCTTTTCCCTCTAAATCATTCTTTTTCTCCTCATATCTCTTTCCATTCTCTTTTCCCTTTTAGTGGTCTAATACTGAATCAATAAATCAAACTGCAGAACCGTGTCTTTACATCAAGGGTATGATTAAGCTAAATAAACATTTTACCCTGAAACCTTCCCTTTTTGCTGATTTTTACTGCCTGCAAAACAGGATTTAGACCAATTCAATAAAGCAGGGTTTTGACTGATTTGCTACAATTAAACCATGGCTAAGAAGGGTCTGAAGAATTTGCTGCAGAAGGTCAAGGACTGTAGTCTTTAATGTGGATTGAAGTTCAACATCAAGAAAATGAAGATTCTCACCACTGGGCCAATTGGCAGCACCATGATAGAAGGAGAAGATACTGAGGTTGTTAACAATTTCAGCTTGCTTGATTCCACAATCAACACTCTTGGCACCAGCAGTCAGGAAATCAATCTATGAATTCCATTAAGAAACTCTGCTGTCAGGGACCTCTTCAGAGTTTTAAAGGGCAATGATCTCAATCTGGAGTCTAAGGTGTGCCTGATCTAGGCCATGGTCTTTGCAATTACTTTTTATACATCAGCAAGCTGGACAATGACTAAGGATGACAGAAGAAGAATCGTTGCCTTTGACTTGTGGTGTTGGAGAAGAGAACAAAGAGAACAAAGAGGTATGTCCTGGAGAAAGGGAAACCAAGCTGCTTCTTGGACACTAGAATTTTGAAGCTGTCTTTCACATATTTTGGGCATATTACCAGGAAGGACCAGTCCCTGTAGAAGTACATTATGCTTGGGAGGGTGGAAGGATAGTTCAGGAGAGGAAGACCCTGAATAAGATGGATTGACATGATAACTGGGGTAATGAGGGTGGATGTGTCAGAGAGTGAGATTGGCTCAGGATAGAGAAAAGTTTAGAGTTATTGTTTAAGGATTGCTATGAGTCATAGTTAACTCAATGACACATAACCACAACAACATACTGAATCAGAACCTACATTTTAACAAGATACTTGGGTGCTGCTTAGACACACATATGAATATATAAGCATATAGTAAATTGGTTGTTGTTAATGTTGTGTCATAGAGCTGGAAATGACTTACTTATTGACTTTCCAGTGGGTTTTTAGAAGCTATAGATCACGTGGAGAGATTGTGTATCTATTTTTCTCACAAGAGACAGCATCTGGCTTTGGGTTAGCAGTGCAGCTCTTTAACCACTAGGCCAACAGAGCGCTCTCTCTGTCTCTGTAAATATATGTTATGTATTTGTTACATGCTGTCAAATGAAACCAACTCATAGTTGACCATCCAATGGGATTTCAGAGGTTGTAAATCATGAGAATAAATAGCTCATCATATAAATA
>NW_006399848.1:2450691-2463055 GCF_000299155.1 Elephantulus edwardii
ATATATATATATATGTAACTATATATACACTGATATACAAGAATAAATGTGTAAGGATAGAGAGTTCTGGTGAAAAGATAGGCTAGCACACAGTAGCCCAGTTTCTCTTGAACAAAAACAAGAAAAAACAAACATAACCAATAAAGATGATTATACTGGAATTCTGGGCTTCAAAGTAAATAATAAAGAAGTAGTTAAAATATCAGCTGAAACAAATGCAATGAAAACATCAAAAAGGGAGACAGAGCAGTGAATTACAAGCAGACCTATCTTTATTATCTAATGCTTCAGTAACAGATATAGCACAAGAGGAGGCTTTGACAAACAAATACATGTTACAGTTTAAGAGACTAGAAGCCAAAGTTTGGGATATTAGCTCCAGAGAAAGGTTTCATCTTTCTCTCTCTGTCAGTCTTAAGGGGACATAATCAAGGTCAATTGACATAACACATTTCATAAAGAAAATATTCTGCATTTTTTTTCAAGTTTTAATAAAATTTAATTTTTCATCACTTTCTTAAGTATAACTGGTATTACATTTTTCTTAACTGTTAAATACTATATGTACAACTTGACTGCTACCTTGATTCAAACTAAAAATAAACCATTAGTCAATGTTTTTTGTATTGTAAGTATAAATGGCAACAAAAAATCAATCATATATGTCAACATAATAAAAGTATAACAATGGCATAGGATTAAGTCTTTTAATTTCATGCTGAGGGTTGATTTCACTAAGTCCCAAAGATTTTGTTGTATTTTGATTAGTTTTAAATTTTTCTGTAATTCACTGGTTTTTTAGTATTTCCATTATTTTGTGTCCTAAAACTGGTTTATTCTGGAGAATGTTCAGGGTACTGTGGTGTAGATATATTAGCGTATTTATTGAGGTACTCAACATATATTGAGGTACTGTTCTCAACATATATTGAGGTACCCTTATATTGTTATGGTTTAAATGTGAGTTACGTCAAACTAGTTAACTGCATTCTTCTTTGTTAGGTAGCAATTGAGGTCTTACTAGCTTGAAACTAAAGCACAACTTCCTAGTATGTGTATAAATAGTATCCTATCACTTGATTGGCTAATGTGAAACCTATACTTGGATCAGGAGGCAGTCTTCAGAACAGAGCAAGGAAACACTGCATGGGTCAAAACTGGGAAGGTTGTACACTAGGAATGTGTCCTGTCTCCATACATTTTCAATCTATATGGAGAACAGGTTATCCAGGAGGCTGGGCTGTATGAAGAGAAATGTGGCATCAGGAATGGAAGAAGATTCATCAACAATCAGTGTTATGCAGATGACACAACACTGCTTGCTGAAACTGAGGAGAACCGGAAGCTCTACCTACAGAGGGTCAAGGACTGCAGCCTTCAATATGGATTGAGGCTCAATATCAAGAAAACAAAGATTATCACCACTGGGCCAATTGGCAGCATCAGAATGGGTGGTGAAGAAGTTGAGATTGTTGGCAGCTTTCATTTGCTTGGCTCCACAGTCAGCACTCTTGGCACCAACAGCCAGGAAATTAAAAGAAATATTGCCATGGAAAAGTCTGTTGTTAGGGACCTCTCTAAAGTACTGAAGAGCAAAAATGTCACTATAGAGACTAAAGTGCACTAGATACAGGCCACGGTCTTGCAATTGCTTGCTATGTGTCAGAAAGCTGTACAATGACTGGAGATAATAAAAGGTGAATTGACGCCTTTGAGCTGTGCTGTTGGAGAAGAGTATTGAATATACCATGGACTGCTAAGAGAATGAACAGGTTCATCCTGTTGTTGTTTGTTGTTGTTATGTGCCGTTGAGTCATTTGCGACTCATAACAACCCCACATTTCTCCTCATAGAGCCCAGACTCTCGGATAATCTTCTCTGCATACAGGTTGAAAAGGTATGGAGATAGGACAAATCACTGGCGTACACCCCTCTCAATTTTGAACCATGCAGTGTTGCTCTGCTCTGTTCTGACGACTGCCTCTTGGTCCAAGTATACGTTTCTCATTAGCACGATTAAATGTTCTGAGATTCCCATTCTTCTTAGAGTCAGCCATAGTTTGTTATGATCCACACAGTCAAATGCCTTTGTACAATCAATGAAACACAGATAGACATTCTTCTGGTACTCCCTGATTTCAGCTAAGATCCATCTAACATCAGCTACAATATCCCTAGTATCACGACCCCTTCTAAACCTAGCCTGGACTTCTGGTAGTTCTCTGCTGATGTACTGTTCCAGTCATTTTTGGATAATCTTCAGTAAAATCTTGCTTGCATGTGAAATCAATGATATTGTTCTGTAGTTTCCAGACTCAGTTGGGTCACCGTTCTTTGGGATGAGAACAAATATAGATCTCTTCCAGTCAGTTGGCCAAGTGGTTGTTCTCCAGATTTCTTGGCACAACTTGGTGAGCATATCCAGGGCAGCATCTGTTAGCTGAAATATGTCAATTGGTATACCGTCTATTCTGGGGGCCTTATTTTTTGCTATTTCCTTCAAAGCAGCTTGAACTTCCTTCATCACCATAGGCTCTTGCTCAAATGTTATTTCATTAAATTCTTCTGTATCTGCCAATTCTTTTTGATACAATGACTCAGTATATTCCTTCCATCTTCTTTTGATACCTCCTGGATCATTTAACATTCTGCCTAAACATCCTTGATAGAGAGTTAAACTAGGCTGCTCCTTGGAGACAAGGATTCTGAAGCTTCATCTGACATACTTTGGACATGTTGCAAGGAGGGACGTCATGCTTGGGAGGGTAGAGGGACAGCGCAGGAGAGGAAGACCCTCTATGAGGTGGATTGATTCAGTGACTGGGGTAATGGAGGTAGGTGCGTTGGAGACAGGGAGATTGGCACAGGATAGAGCAGGGTTTAGAGCTGTTGTACATAGGGTTGCTATGAGTCACAGGTGACTTGATGGCACACAAACAACATCACTTGAAGCATTGTACTTCAGGATGGATCTTGAAATTACCTGTTTAACTGTGGAAGCAACACCATTGTTCTTTAGTTTTTCATTCCCAACATAGTAGATCATATGATTGTCTGATTCAGAGTGGCCTATGCTAGTCCCTCTTAGTTCATTAATCCCTAGAATGTAAATCTTGATGCATTTCATATCATTTTTTATATCTTCCAGTTTTTTTACATTCGTACTTTGTACATTCCATGTTTCAAAAATTAATGGCTCTTTATAGCTGTTTCTACTCTTTTATGAGTGATTTCTTTTGGGGACTCTACTTCTACTGTTATGACTATCCATGTTCCTCTGTTCACAGGGTGTTTGAAGGCCTGTTGTTTTGCAAGTGGATGGCCAATCCTTCTCCCTAGTTTGTCTTAACCTAGGAGCTGTATTTCAGCTTCTCCATTGTGGATGACCCTGCTGATACCTGAGACACTGGTGATGCAGATTGCAGCTATTACAGCATTCCACAAGCTGTACCAGTACAACATAATGGCAGAAAAGCACTGTGCTGTACTAATACATCTAAGATATAAAGTGATTGGCAACATGCAAATTATTCCTTAGGAAACAAACTGACAGGTATTGTACCCTTGAAAGCAAAGAATAGAGATGATCAGGCATACCAATATCAGGCACAGGACACCTTTTTCATACCCCAGCTGAAGCCCATGGTGGTGCAGTAGGCTGGGGTTCTAGATGGGGGTACAGGCACAGACCATAGCTCAGCTGGATCTTCAGTATTACTTAAAGCTTCACTGATGGCATTGGCAAAAATAAGACTTCAGGATTTCATGGAATGCCAAGGGAAATGTTTCAACTAATAGATGCAGCCTTGGATGTGCTCACTAGGTTATGCTAAGAAATTTGGGGGACAGTGCTCTGGCCAACTGACTGGAAGAGATTTCTCTTTGTCCCCATTTCCAAGAAAGGTGATCCAACAGAAGGTGGAAATTACTGAAGAGTATCATTGTTCATATTGCAAGCAAAATATTGTTGAAGACCATTAAAAAATGGCTAGAACAGTGGATTGAAAGGAAACTGACAGACTTTCAAGCTGGGTTTAGAAGAGGTCAAAGAGCCAGGCATATCATTGCTGATTAACTGTACAAAGACATTTGGCTGTGTGGACCCCAGCACACAAACCATGCCTGACATAACACAAAAAATTTGAGTCACATTTGAGAAGAATAGGAATCCTATTGTCATGAGAAATCTACACATAGGTCAGGAAACTGTTGTCTGAATGGAGCAAGAGAACACTGCATGGTTCAAAATCAGGAAGAATGTGCATCAGGGTTATATCTTTTCTCCACAGCTATTCAATCTGTATGCTGAGCATATAATTAATGAAGTTGGATTCTATGAAGAGAAATGTGGCATCAAGATCTTAGGAAGACTTATCAACAACCTGTGTAATGCAGATGACACAACTTTACTGAATATGAATAGAATATGAGTCCTCACAACAAGACTAATAGTCAACATTATGATAAGATTGAAGCTGTCAATGATTTAATCTTATTTCAATCAATAATTAACACCCTTGGTACCATCATTCAGGAAATCAAAAGATGTAGTAATCTGGGCAAGTCTGCTTTTAGGGATCACCTGAAAATGCTGAAAAACAATGGTGTCACTTTGAAGACTAAGATCCATCTGATTCCAGCCATCTTTTCCAGCAGATGCAGCAGGTCTTTTGAATCACCTGCTACTCATCAGAGAGGGGCCAATAAATAAGGATGACAGAAGAAGTATTGATGCCTTTGAATTGTGGTGCTGGAGAAGAGTACTAAACATCCCCTGGACTACCAAAAAAGCAGACAAATGTATCTTGGAGAAGCTAAGTCACCATGTTCCTTGGAGGCAAAGATAGCAAAACTTCATCTTTCATACTTTGAACAATAGGCAAGAAAACTCAAACTTGGAGAGTTGGAGGATCAACAAAGGAGAGGAAGAACCCCAATGAAATAAATTAACATGATGACTTGAATTATGGGCTCTGGTGTGTCAGAGATGATAAAGATGGCACAGGATAGCACAGCAGTCAGGTTGGCTTTCCATAGGGTCATTATGAGTCGTACTTATCTTAATGGCACCTAACAACAATGACAACAACAAGGTGCAACTCAACTGTTGAACCCTCTGTGTCTCAAAAGAAGAAAGGGAAGGAATAGCGAAGGTACATAGAAATAGTCTAAAGGAGTAATAGACCGTGCAAACATCAACCTACCTGAGACCACGGTGAGCTAAACCATACTTGGATTCAACTGCTGACCAGTATGGGGAAAGTGGAACAAGATTAAGAATATAAAACTAACCAGGCCAACTGTGTTAGAGATGGTTAGGCTGTCTCAAGGTAGGGCAAGGTTCAGAGCCATCGTTCACAGGATCACTATGAGTTGTAGTCATCTTGATGCCACATAACAATTGTCTTACAGAAATGGTTGCAGCTGCTGAGACTATGGCCCTGCATCACCCTTTGTACCTGGGATGAAACTCATCCCTTTAGTGTTCAGCTTTCAGAATTATAGAAAGGACAGACCTATAGGATGGACTATAACCCCGAGACACTAGTCTTTAGGTTAGTCAGTCATGTAAATTTAAAAACAAAAACAAAAACAAAAAAACACAACAAAACACCCAGGTATAGCGCTCAGAAAACAGGAAGTGGTAGAAGACTTAATGATAAGGAAAATGGCAGGAAAAAGTGGGAGGAGTGTGGTAACGTTGTGGGGAGTATAATTAATGCCTTACAATAAAATGTGTATGAATGGTTTAATGGAAAACCAACATCATTTGTAAACTTTCACCCAAATCACAATAAAAAGACAAAAGAAGGGGCAATAAAAAGAATATTCACATATGTTTTTAAGAATTACTGTGAATTGTTAGGAAACACTTGGCGATATATTAAAATATAAGTTCTAATTCAATATATTGGAATGGAAAGGCAAATTCTCATTAGGGAATTGAACTGGAATGAGCCAGTTTGAAGCCTACAGTAAAGGTAGCATTTCTTGCTACTCATTTAAAGAGTTCAATTACTTTGAAAAGCTTCAATGCTTTAGCGAAAGAAAATGAAGAGATGAGATAATGTGGTTATGAGGGGATGATTCTTCTTCTAAATAATTTATCTGTTTTGCTAATTGAGCTTTCAATATTCAATTATTATTCGGAGGATGTTAAACCTGATTGAATTTCCTAACTCTGAACAGTTAAATTGATAGGAGTAGGTTTAAATGCATAAAACTGTTGAGCTAAATCCTAGCTGAATTTTATCTTATGCCATTTAATGTTATTCTTAAATTTTCATTTTCAAATTTAAATGTCAACTGATTATACTTACTTAGGAAATGAAATCTCTTCTATTTTTTTTTTTTTTTCCCTAAGAAGCTGCACTGCCAATCCAAAGGCATGTGGTTTGAATCTACCAGCTGCTCTGTGGGAGAAAGACTGGCAATGTCTTCCTATGACTGGCAATGTGTTCCTATGAGATTTAATGTCTTTGAAAACCCACTGGAGGGTCAGCTATGGTCTGTTCCAACTTGGTGATACATAACAATGCAGCCATAGAAATATGATCTTCATTTTACTTTCTTACACTTTCACAGTGTTGAACAGCTATTATGAGTTACATATTCTGTGATCTGCCCTTATTCATTAAGATTTATCAGCATTTTTCAGGTGTTCCTCAGTTTATAGCTCTCGTATCATTGTACAGATCAATAAGATCAGATTTGAAAGAAATAACAATAAAATTTTAATTAACTGTTAAACTAAAGGAAGTGAAAAGGTCACATATTTCTTTTTAAACCAGTCCATTCCAGAAGGGTACTTCCTTCTAACTTAATTCCTGTTGTTGTTTGTTGCCACTCCGTCAGTTCCAACTCATAGTGACTGTCTACACAACTGAGAGATGCTGCCGAATTTATTCACTATATCCTTACATTGAGTCCTGTGTTTGAGGGGATTGTTACAGCCACTGTGCCAACTCATCTTGTTGAGGGTCTTCTTTTTTTTCCCTTTCACTCTCTCTCTGCCAGACAAAAGGGTTTTTCTCAGACACAGGTCCCTCCAGATATTCTGTCCATAAGATGAAACATTGATATCCTTGATTCTTAGGAGAATTTTGAGGTTTCTTCTTCCATGACAGACATTTTTGTTGTTGTTCTAATAGTTCATAGTATGTTCACTATTTTTTTCCATCAACACAGGTAAGACATTTGTTTGTCAGTCTTCCTATTTTATTGCCCATCATTTGCATTCATATGAGGCAATTGAAAATAGCATGGTTTGGTTCAACCACTCCTTAGTCCTCAGGACAGCATTTTTATTTTTAACACTTTAAAGAAGTCTGTTGCAGCTGATTTCTCAATTCATCATATGATTTCTTGCCTACTGTTTTCCATGAGCTCTGGCGGCGTAGTCCTTAGGGAGCTGTGCTGCTAATCTGCCTCTCTGGTAGTTTGAATGGGGCAATCTCCTTAAATGTCACTTACAGCCTCCAAAAAATCTGCTGGAGGGTCAACTATGAGTTGGTTCTGACTCGGTTGCAATGAGTTGAGCTTCTGTGAGCACTGATTGTGGGCTTGAGAAAAAGGACATTCCTGATAACTTGAGTTGAGCTCAGAGCCCTGATTGTGGATCTGAGTAAAAGGAAACTCTTGATAACGTTTGTCTTTCTCCATTGCTTATTGGTCTAGTTTTGAGGAATTTTCTTTATGTTTGCTTATAGTCCACCCTGAAGTCTTTCATCTTCATTTCAATAAGGGCTTCAAATTATCTTCACTGTCACCAAGGAAGTCTGGCAGGTTTTTATTGAATATTCTTTCAATCCTAATGTCATGGGTTGTTTTTTTCTTATAGTCCAGCTTTATAAATTATTTGTTCAGTATAGGTATTACATGTTGTTGATTGCCTTCGAGTCAGAGCGACCCTACGAACAAAAGGCCTGAAGCCCTTCTATAACTATCAACATTTATCAAATTTCATAGAGTTTCCAAGGCATGCTGTTTAGGAAGTGGATGCCACTTCTGCTTCCAAATCTCTTATAGTATGTTATTCTTTTTATGTGCCATTGAGTTGCCTGCAATGTATAGTGACCCTATGTACAGCAGCTCTAAACCCTTCCCTATCCTTAGCCAGTCTTACTAACTGTGACACACCAACCCCCATTGTCCCAATTACTGTATCAAGCCATCTCATCCAGGGTCTCCCTCCCCTGTGCTGTCATCCATCCTTCTGAGCATGATGTCCTCCTTCAAGGATCGATCTCTCCTGGCCATGTGCCCAAAGTATGTGAGGTGGAGCTTTAAAATCCTAGCCTCCAAGGAGAGACTTGGTTTCACCCTCTCCAAGGAAGACCAATTTGTTTCTTTGACAGTCCGTGGTATGTTCTAGACTCTTCTCCAGCACCACAACTAGAAGGCATCGATTCTTTTATCATCCTCAGTCCAGCTCTCAGAAGCATAACAAGCAATTGAGAAGACCATGGAGACCATGGTATGGATTAGGTGCACCTTTGTATCTAGACTGACATTGTTGCTCTTCAGTGCTCTGGAGAGGTCCATGACAGTAGATTTTCCCAATGCAATTTGTGCTTTGATTGCCCAACTCCTAGTGTTAAAAATGTTGATTGTGGATCCGAGCAAGCTGTAATTGTTAATAACCTCAATCTCTTCTCCATCTATTTTGGTGCTGCCAATTGGCCCAGTGGTGATAACCTTCATCTTCTTGATGTTGAATTTCAATCCATATTGCAGACTATAGTCCTTGACTTTTTGCAACAAGTGCTTCAGGCCTTCTTCAGTTTCAGTAAACAAGGTTGTGCCATTTGCATATCGTAGGTTGTTGATGAGTGTTTCTCCAATCTTGATGTCACACTCCTTATAAAGTCCTGCTTCCCGTATGATCTGTTCTGCATACAGATTGAAAAGGTATGGGAACAGGAGAATACATCCCTGATGCACTCCTTCCCTGATATTCAACCATCCAATGTTTCCTTGCTCTGTTCTGAGCACCGCTTCTTTATCCAAATATAGGTTTCATATAAGCACGATCAAGTGCTCTGAGATTCCCATTTTCCTCAAGGTTAGATAAGAATGGTAAAAAGAGACAACTTAGAAACACACATTTTGTGATTTTAACCATGTTCTGTTTGGATCCCCTGTTCTTTATGTATGACTATCACTTGGTCTGTGCATAAGTTCTACATGCACACAAATATTCCACAGTTTTTATTTTTTATAATGTTCCCATAATGTTATAATTAACACAGACAAATACCTTTGTATATTCATCAAAATTTAAGTAATCATACTTCTTGTGTTCTTTGCTTTCGGACAAGATCTGTCTGACATCTACAGTGATATGCTTCATTTCATGTCCTTTTGTGAGTTTTGCTTTAATTTCTGGAAATTCCTTATCAATATGCTACTGCATTTTCAAGCTATCTTGATCAAGATTTTACTTGGATATGCTATTAATTGATGTTGCAATTTCCCTCAGTGGTGATAATCTTTGTTTTCTTGATGTTGCGCTTCAATCCATATTGAAGGTTGCAGTCTTTGACCTTCTACAGGAAATGCCTGAGGTCTTCCTCAGTTTTGGTAAGCAAGGTTGTGTCATGTGAATAATGCAGGTTGTTAATGAGTTTTCCTTCAATCCTGATGCCATATTTCTCCTCATAGAGCCCAACCTCCCAGATTATATGTTCTAGATTGAAAAGATATGGAGATAGGATGCCTCCCTGGCATATGCCTTTCCTGATTTTGAACCATGCAGTGCATCTTTGCTCTGACAACTTCCTCCTGGTAAGGATAGGTTTCACATAAGCACAATCAAGTGTTTGGGGATTCACATTCTTCTCAGAGTCAGGCACAGGTTGTTGTGATCCACATAGTCAAATGCCTTTGCATAGTCAATGAGACATAGATAGACATTCCTCTGGTCTCTCTAGCTGTAATATCTCTAGTATCACTACCTCTTCTAAACCCAGCCTGCACTTCTGGCAGTTCTTTATTGATGTGATATTCCAGTTATTTTTTGGATAATTTTCAGAAGGATCTTGCTTGCATGTGATATTAATGATGTTGCTGTTGTTAAGTGCCATCAAGTCGCAGGCGACTCATAGCGACCCTATGAAGGAGAGTCCTCAATACTTGGGTGCCTTTCATCCTCTCTCCAGGTTCATAGGGTTTCCAGAGGCAAGCTATTATGGAAGTAGATGCCATTCCTCCTTCCAAGCTTGTTTTAATCAGGGAGCTCCACCCCACTCTCTGTCCTCATTGGGTAACCAGCCATTAACGTATTTGACATATCAGTGTCACAGAGTTCAGCCTCACAGCAACCAAAAGTGACCATGGTACGGCAACATGTATACCAGGGCTATACGACCAAGAGGAATGTCTGAAAAAAAAAACAAAACAAGCCAATGAAAGACTGATATTGTTAATGATATTGTTTGATAATGTCTGCATTCTGTTGGGACTTTTTTTTTTTAAATGTTAACAAATATGGATCTCATCCAGTCAGTTGGCCAGGTGGTTCTCCTCCAGATTTCTTGACACAACTTGGTGTGCCCCTCCAGGGAAGCGTCTGTTTGAAAATGTCAAGTGATATGCCATCAATTTCTGGGACCTTGTTTTTATCAATTCTGTTAGAGCAGCCTGAAGTTCGTCCTTCACCACCATATTGATAATATGTTGTTTCATGAAATTCTTCTTTGTCAGCCAATTCTTTTTGATACAGTGACTCTGTATACTCCTTTCATCTTCTTTTGATGCTTCCTGGATCATTCAATATTCTGCTCAGAGAATCATTAAGTATTGCAATTTGAGGCTTGATCTCTTTCTTTAATTCCTTCAACTTAAGAAATGCCAAGCCCTTTCAATTATCAGATGCTAGCTCTTTGCAGATTTCGTTATAAGACTTTCCTTTGCCTTTCCGCACTGCCCATTGAAATCTTTGTTCTGCTCCTTAATGTCTTGATTATTTCCCTTTGCTTTGGCTTCTTGGTGCTCCAGTGCAATGTTCAGAGTCTCTTCTAACATCCATCTTGGTCTTTTCTTCCCCTTCTGTCTTTGTAATGACTTTTTGCATTCTTCCTGGATGATATTCTTGATATCCTCCCACAGCTCATTTGGTCTTTGCTCATTGGTATCCAAGGCCTCAAACCCATTCCTGAGATGAGTTTGAAATTCGAGTGGAATAGACTAAAGGTCAAATTTTGGCACCGGAAGATTTAACTTTCTTTAGCTGTTAATTATGTCATCTGATAATTTTACATTGTCTTATGTCACCTTGATTTGTTGTGTAATATTTTCTCTCATCCAGTTGTTTGGCCATGTAGCTATCTTCCAAGTTTCTTGTTACACATGAGTAAGAGTTTCCAGCATTGTATTAATTTATCGAAACACCTCAAGTGGTATACTTTTAATTCCTGAAGTTTTGATTTTTATCATTGACTTAAGTATAATTTAGACATTTCCCTTTAAGGCCATCAGTTCTTGAGAACTTTGAAGTTGTATTGATTTGATTTTACTTGAATCCATAGTCAACAGCTGTGAAAAGCTGTTGTTGTTGATGCCCTTGAGTTAACTATGACTCACAGTGACTCTATGAGCAATGGATTTGAACGTTGTCCTATCTGTGCCATCCCCATCATCTCTGATAAACTTACAGCCATTGGTACAGTCATTGTGTCAATCTGTTTTGTTGAACTATTCCTCTCTTTCACTGCCCCTTTACCTTTCCAAGCATAATATCTTTTTCCAAACACCAGCACCACATAACCACATGTCCAAAGTATGTAAGATGAAGTTTTATTATCCTTGCCTCTAAGGAGCAATCTGGTTGCATTTTCTCTAAGAGAGATTTGTTTATTGGGTCATCCATGGTATATTCATTACTCTTTTCCAGCACCACAATTAAAAGACATCAATTCTTCTATTATCATTAGTCATTGCCTAGTTTTTAGATGCAAAACTAGTAATTGAAAAGACCCTAGCTTGAATCCAGTAAATCTTAGTTTTTAAGCTGACACCATTGTTATTTTGGTACTTTGGAGAGCTCCTCCACAAATGATTTTCTCCAATGGCAGCACATCTTTTGATTTCATGACTGCTGGTACCAAGGGTGCTCATTGTGGATTCAAGTAAGATGAAACAGTTAACAGCTTTAATCTTTTCAATAGTCTTGGCACCAGCAGCCAGGAAATTAAAAGGCCCATTGCCATGGGAAAGTCTGCTGTTAGGGACCTCTCCAAAGTACTGAAGAGTAATGGTGTCTCTTTGGAGACCAAGGTGCGTCTGATACAGGCCATGGTCTTTGCAATCACTTGTTATGCATCAGAGAGTTGGACAATGACCAAGGAGGATAGAAGAAGAATTG
>NW_006399848.1:2463405-2468671 GCF_000299155.1 Elephantulus edwardii
ACAAGCGACTCGACGGCACATAACAACAACAACAGCATCATGATGTTGCCTATTGGTTCAGTGGTCAGGTTTTTTTGGTTTGCTTGTTTTGTTTTTTTAATGTTGAGATGTATCCTGTTGAAGACTGTAGTCATTGATCTTCCACAGCAAATGTTTCAAATCATCTTCACTTTGAACAAGCAAGGTTGTGTCATGTGCATAATACAGGTTAACCTGCTGATGAATTTCTTCTGATCATAATACCACATTATTTTTATGTAGTCCAGCTTTTCAGATGATTTTATTAATAGCAATGAAATCAAGCAAATATTGCATTTGTTGTCAAGGACTTCTCTAGTGTGCTAAAGAACAAGGATTTCAGTTTAAACACTAGGTTTTGCTTGATCTAAGGCATGATGTTTTCAGTTGTTTCATATGCATGTAAACATTGGAAAATATATAAGGAAGATCAAAGAAAAACTGATACTTTTGAGCTGTGATGCTCACAAAAAAGCATGGAATATAACATGTTGTTGTTATGTGTCAGGATCCTGCCCCATCCTGAGCCAGTCTCACTGTTGATGACACACCTACCCCACTTACTGTGTCAATCTATTTCATCTGGGACCTTCCTCTCTTGTGTGGTCCCTCCATTCTTCCAAGCATGATGTTCTTCTCCAAGGACCAGTCCCTCTTGGCCACATGCCCAAAGTATGTGAGTTGTTGTTAGGTGCCATCCAGTTTAGTATGACTCAGAGAGACTTTATGAACGGAAGAGCTGAAACCAGTCCTGTCCTGCACCATCCTCACACTTCCTCACTCATAAGAGTCCACTGCAGCAGTCACCTTGCCAATCCACCTGATTGAGGTCCTTTTTCTCCTTCACTGACTCTCCACCCTTCCCAGCATCGTGTCCCTCTCCAAGAAATAGCATCTCCTAGCAGTATGTCCAAAATAGGTTAGGCAAAGCCTCATCATTTTTGCTTTCAAAGAACACTCTGGCTGTACCCTCTCCAAGACATATCTATTTGTTTTCTTGGCCATCCATGCAATGTTCAATGCTCTTCTCTAACACCACAGCTCAAAGACATCCCTTCTTTTTCTGTCATCCCTATTCATTGTCCAGGTCTGGGATGCATAGTTAGTAATTGGAAAAGTCATGGCCTGAATCAGACACACCTTAGTCCTCAAACCAACATCTCTACTCTTAAATAATTTGAAAAGGTCCCTAACTGCAGATTTCCCCATTGCAATGCATCTCCTTATTACCAGACTACTCATACCAAGGGTGTTAATTGTGGACCCAAGCAAGATAAAGCTGTTGGACCTCAAAATCCTTGCCTTTAAAGAACAGTCTGGTTTCACCATCTCCAGGACAGACTTGTTTGTTCTCTTGGCAGAATATGTTCAATACTATTCTCCAGCACCACTCAAAGATGTGGGTTCTTCTGTCATCATTGATCGTTGTCCAGTTTTCTAATACATAGCAAGAAATTTCAAAGACCATGGCATCTTAGTCTCTAGACTGATAAGGTCCTTGACAGCAGATTTTCCTAATTTGTCTTTTGAATTCCTGACTGTCCAAGAGTGTTCAAGCAAGCTGAAATTGTTAATAACTTCAATCTCTTCTCCATCTATCCTGGTGCTGCCAATTGGCAATCTATATTAAAGACTACAGTCCTTGACCTTCTGAATATACCATGATGTTGTGTTAAATGCCATCCAGTTGTAGGTGACTCACAGCAACCCTATGAATGAAAAACCTAACACTTGTATAACTTCCATTGTTTCTTCAAGTTCATGGGATTTCTGGAGGTAAGCTATTTTGGAAGTGGATGCCACTCCTGCTCCCAAGCTTGTTTTAATTGGGGAGCTCCACCAAATACTGTCCACCATGGTTGACCATTATTGCATTTGACACATCAGTGTCACAGTGTTCAGCATCACAGCAACCACAAGTTACCTCTGTACAGCAAATGGACAAACCAGTGCTATACCACTTAGAAGAATGTTTGACCAAAAACAATTTAAACCAGGCCTGAGGACCACCTTTGGCTTGGTAACATCACTTTCTGTCCACTAGGCCAATTGAGCTCTCTCTATGTTGTTGTTGTATATCATAAACTGCCAAAATATTAATAAAAATCTTAGAAAAAAATGCAGTCAGGGTGATTCTTAGAAGCAAGGATGGTGAGTGAGATATTTTCTTACATGCATTAAGCAAACAGGGCCAATCCTTAAAAAAAGAAATACTGAGGAAAGTAGAAGGTCAGTAAAAGAGAGGGAGACCCTTAGTGAGATGCGTTGACACAGTGACTGCAACAGGAACTTAAGCACAACACAGATTGTGAGCATGACAGGATAGAGCAAGGTTTCCAACTGTTGTTTATTAAGAAGTCACTATGAATTGGGTTGAGCTTGAAGGCACATAAAAACAACAACAAAATAGATGAACATCACCTAAATTTTTTTCAGTATGATTCTGTATATTCATTATGGTTTGTGTTTGGTTGGTTTTTAGTTTTTGGGTTTTTTAAATCTTTCTTGTGTCATTAAATTTTTAACCATAGTATTCTTAATTATTGCAACTCAAGGCGTAGGCGTAGATTTTTCTTCAGTTCTTTCAGCTTGAGAAACACAAACCATGGTTTTCTAACTGCAGGTCTTTGCATATTTCATTACAATATTTTACTTTTTCATTCTAGGTTGCCTTTTGAAACCTTTTATTCAAGTCTTTTCATCTACCTTATTTCTTCCATTAACTTTACCTGCTGTATGTTTTAGAGCAAGTCTCTGCTTCTAGTCTTTTTAAATTCCTTGTGTTTAGTAAATACAAGAAACATTTTTTAAGCTTATGGAGGTAAATTCATATACTTTAACCCATGGGATATCGGCAAAGTCGATGTATATTAAGAGTAAGTCAAGTGTTGAAAGTGTCTATGTGTATCGTAGGTGAGGCATTCTCCTGGGCTCCTTGCCCTGCCCATTTTGGAAGTGAGGCTTGACTTAAACCGAGCTTGTCAAAGCCTCGAGCCTGGTATTCTGCCTCTGGCACTGAACTTAATTCAGTATTTTAAGAGAAACATAAAAAACATCAACATTCTATGTTTACACTTTGCCAATTGTACAGGAAAAGAAACCCAACCCAACAGCACCTTTTTATTTTCTGCAGTTATTCTGTGCTTCTCAATGAATTATAATTGAAGGACAGTTATCTATGGTATATAAATTTGAATTTGTCTCAGTATCTTTGATGTTGCTTTACATGGGCTATGCTATAACAAATTTTCTAAGTAAAGTCACCTGTGACTCATAATGACCTTATGGACTGAAGCCTACCCTGTCCTGAGCCAGTCTCACTGACTCCGACACACCTAATCCCATCACCCCATTTACTGCATCAATCCATCTCATCCAGGTCTTCCTCTCCTGAGTTTTCCCTCCATCCTTCCAAGAATGATGTTCTTCTCCAAGGATTGATCCCTTCTGCCAGCGTGCCCAAAGTCCGTGAGAAGGAACTTCAAAATCCTAACTCCCAAGGAGAAACTTGGCTTTCATCCTCTCCAAGACAGACATATTTGCTTTCTTGGTGGTCAATGGCATGTTCAAGCCTCTTCTTCTGCACCACAATTCAAAGACATTGATTCTTCTTCTGTCATCTTATACTCATTGTACAATAATGGTCTCACACAACATTTATCCTTGTGGGACTGAGTTAGTTCACTCAGCATAATGCTCTCCAGTCCTTCCCAAGTTAGGTAGTAATTTACAAAGGCATTGCTCCTGTGTGCTGCATAGTATTCCATTGTGTGAATGTACCATAATTTCTCAATTCATTCATTTGTGGTTGGACATTTGGGCTGTTTCCATGTTCTTGTGATGGTGAATAATGCTGCTATGAACAATGGTGTCCAAATCTCAGTTTGTGCCTCAGTTCTCATATTCTCAGGGTATGTTCCAAGTAATGGAATAGCTGGGTCATATGGAATTTCTATGTTCAGCTTCTTGAGGAACTGCTAAACTGCCTTCCAGAATGGTTGCACCATTTTACAATCCCACCAACAATGTATAAGTTCTTTTCTCATGTACAACCAGGAGGATAAAATAGATGAATGGGACCTTCTAAGAATCACATGCTTATGCACATCCAAAAACTTCTCCAACAGGGTAAAAAGGGAAGCCACAGACTGGGAAAAAGTATTTGGTAATGGAATGTCAGATAAGGGACTTATATCTAGAATTTATAAAATACTTGAGCACCACAACGAGATAAAGGTAAATAATCCAATTGAAAAATGGGCACAAGATATGAACTCACACTTCACCATAGAAGACATTCAGATGGCCAACAAGCACATGAAGAAATGTTCAAAATCCCAGGGAGCTCTGGTAGCCTAGTGGCAAGAAGCTACACTGCAATCTCAGAGATATGTGGTTTGAGTCCACCAGATGCTCTGCTGGAGAAGGAGGGGCAATCTTCTCCTGTACCAGTCAGATCCGATTTGATGGTACACACACATGAATTAATAATAAAAAAAATGTAAAAATAAATGTTCAAAATCCCTAGCTTTAAGAGAGATGCGAATCAAAGCAACTATGAGATATCATCTCATCCCAGTAAGAATAGCAAAATTTAACAGAACAGCAAGCAACAAGTGCTGGTGAGGTTGTGGAGGAACTGAAACCCTTATTCACTGTTGGTGGAAGTTTAAAATGGTGCAACCATTGTGGAAGTCGGTGTAGCGCTTTCTCAAAAAGTTGCAAATAGAGATCTCATTTGACCCAGCAATTCCACCACTGGGAATAGACCCCAAAGAGACCATAATTGCCACCAAGCAGATGTATGCACACCCATGTTTATTGCGGCTTTGTTCACAATAGCAAGGAGTCAGAAACAACCTTAGTTCCCATCAACAAACGAATGGATAGAGAAGGTCTGGTATACTCAAACAATGGAATACTACGCTGCATTGAAAAACAAGGAACTCATTCAATATTATTCAAAATGGGTGAGCCTGGAGGACATTATGCTGAGTGAAATATCTCATTGTGGTTTTGATTTGCATATCTCTTGTTGCCAGTGATTTGGAGCATTTCTTCATGTATCTGTTTGCCATTTGAATATCATCCTCTGTCAAAATTCTTTCCATGTGTTTTGCCCATTTTGTAATTGTTATCAGTCTTCTTCTTGTGGAGGCCCAGGAGTATTTTGTAAACTTTTGTAATAAGACTCTGAGACGGTATTATCAGATGTTTGTTCTCAGTCTGTAGGTTTTCTTTTCACCCC
>NW_006399848.1:2473691-2480713 GCF_000299155.1 Elephantulus edwardii
AAAAAAAGAAGTAGAATATGACCAAGAAGCAATGGTAATAAAGAAAGAAATTCAATCTGCACTGAAGGTATTGGTAGAAAATGAAGCCCCATGAACTTATGGAGTAACAGATGATGTGTTTCAAGAAACGCATTGGATGTACTCATTGTTCTGATTGCTAGGCACTCTCGAGTCAAGTACGGCTCATAGCAACCCTATGAATAAAATATCTGAACCCTGCTCTATCCTATGCCTTCTTCACACTTCTCGACACATAAAAGTTCATTGCAGCATGAATCATTCTACCTTGGTTGAGGGTCTTTCTCTCTTTTGCCAATCCTCCACCCTTCCCAACATCATGTCCTTCTCCAAGGAATAGTACCTCCTAGCTACATGTCCAAAGTATATGAGGTGAAGCCTCATCATTCTTGTCTCCAAAGAGCACTCTGGCTGCACCCTCTCCAAGACATGCTTGTTTGATCTTTTGGCTGTCAATGTGATGTTCAGTGCTCTTCTCTAACACCACATCTCAAAGGCATCAATTCTTTTTTCATTCTTATTCACTGTCTAGCTCTCAGATGCATAGCAAGTGATCAGAAAGACAATGGTCTGAATCAGACACACCTTAGTCCTTAAACTGACATCATTATTCCTCAATTATTTGGAGAGGTCCCTAACTTCAAATTTTGCCAGTGAATGGCGTCCATTTCTTAAAAAACAGACCTTTGCAAAACCTATGAACACTACAGGAATGAGGATTAGCTTATTAGCTCATTAGCTTATGCAAAAAAAAAAAAAAAATTGGAAGGCAGCTACCAGGCCAACTGGCTAGAAGAGACCTATATTTATTCTCATTTTAAAAAAAGTTAGTCCAACAGAATGTGAAAATCATAAAAAAATATCATTAATATTACATGAAAGTAAAATCTAGTGGAAGATTTTTTTCAGAAACAGTTGAAACAGTTCATTGATAGGGAACTTCCAGAATTTAAAGTTGGAGTCATAAAAGGCCATAGAGTGAGGGATGTCATTGCTGATATCAAATAGATCTTGACTGAAAGAAGATAATACCAGAAATATGTTTACATGTTCTATTGACTATGTAAAGGCATTTGACTTTAAGAATAATAATAATAAATTACGGCTAGTGTTGAAGAGAATTGGAATCCCAGAACACTTAATTGTGCTCACACACAAACTGTTCATAATCTAAGAAGTTCTTGCTCGATCAGAATAAGGGAACACTGCATGGTTTAAAATCAGGAAAAATGTGCATCAGGGTTGAATTCTTTTCCATACATAATTAATTTGTACACTAATAAAATCATTTGAGAAGCTAGACTTTATAAGGAAGAATGTGGCATCAGGATTGGAGGAAGACTCATTAACAGCCTTCATTATGCAGATGCCACAACCTTGCTTGGAGAAAGTGAAGAGGACTTAATGTACTTGCTGTAGAAGATCAAAGCCTTCACAGTGGAGGCTATTCCAGTAGCAAAAAACCCAAACATCCTCGCCACTGGACTTATACGCTACATTATGGTGGCTGGAGATAAGGTGAAAGTTGTTAACAATTTCATTTTACTTGGATTCACAATCAGCAATATCCTTGGAAGCAGCAGTCAAGAAATCAAAAGACATGTTGTATTGGAGAAATCTGTTCAAAGACTTCTCCAAAGTGTTGGAGATCAACAATTTCTGTATAAATAATAAGATACACTTGTTCCAAGTCATGGCATTTTAAATTGCTTCCTGTGCATCTGAAAGCTAGACAATGGATAATGAAAGAGGAAGACCAAATAAAAATCAGTGCCTTTGAATTGTGGTGTTGGTACTGACTATCCCATAGATATCAAAAGAGCTAGCAGACGAGTCCTCCTCACAAAGAAACTTTGATTCATATACTTTGACAATGTTGTCACGTGGAAGATCAGAGAAAATAAAAAGATGACCCTGCAAAAGAAGCAGATGCAATGTGAGGATGGCTGAGTCTAACTTCTAATCACTTCATAAAGGGAAACTTTCCTCATGATAATATCCTTAGCAGCAAAGTGATCACTTACTAGGTCAGACATGCTACCCCGTCATGCTCCTGAACCTATTTCTATCAATCATATGGGTTTGATATTTGTTGTTGACTCCAAGACTTTACTTATAGTTGTGGTACCAAAAGTAAAATTTAGTAGAAACTAGGTTAGAGAGTAGGAGAGGCAAAGAATATCTCACAATGCAAGTCCAGCAGCCTCAAGCCAGATAAACAGCAAAACATAATTCCTTATTTAGTTAATGGTTTCAGTTCAGCAACACAAATTCAGGAAGCCTCTGGTTTCTTCAATCATCCAACAAGGTTTGCCTCAGAGCAGTTATAATAAGTCAGCTTCTCCTTTAAAGCATCTGAGGAGCACAACTTTTAAACTATGGCCAACACAAATACAAGAAGCCTCAAGTCAGACATTGCCAGAATCTCTCTACAGAAATGCCACAGTCTCTTCACCACCATGACCAGTATCTCACCAACAGGGTTTTGCTCTCACCAATGTCTTGCTCCAATCTCCCTCAAGTCTTGCTGCTCAGGGTGAAGGGAACTTTCTTTCTTATCCTACAATTGTTCATGGTTTATAAGATCATCTGTCCACAGTTAAGGTAGCTGCATACCAGAGAAAGCTAAGGTAATGGCTAAAAAAGTCAACTGTAAGCTAACACAACAAATCCTCAATAAGATGGGGTTGAACATGTTGGTGTTCATGAGAATGGACAATGTTCAGATTTGTTGTTCAAAGGGTTGTACTTGACAGCACATAACCATAAATTACATACATGACAAAAGAGAGGTAGACTAAGACTATATGACTGTTAGCTGATAGTCTTCAAGTCTGTGTACTATAATCTCTTAGATGAATGTAAGCTGTTAGCATCTATTCTTAGGGTTGTAATGCTGACTACAGTTTTGATATGAAATAGAGTTTGTGACAATAATCACCATCTAAGTATTTGCTATTATCATCAATCATCCTAATGTATAATCACCTTTCAGTTTTTATAGCCATCCTGTTTCAAAGTCTTATTAAGTCTTGATTTAAGTTCTTTAATAGATCTCCCATCCTTAACCTCTCTTTATTCTACTTCACCCCATAACATATTTTCTTAATTAACATTACAGAGCGACAAATCAGATCATTATAACCTCCTACTGACAGCCCATCAATGGTATATATTAATCATTTGTGTGACCTTGGCCAAATTATTGAATGTCTCTAGTTTTAGTTTTCTTACCTCTACGATATAAAAATATACAAGACATGGTACTGGTCTTTAAGAATCCGGTAAGGCAATAGGCTAAGTCTGTATGTTATAAAGAGAGTTTACTAGTAAAAAAGATCTTGACATTTTTATTCTCCATTGCCTATGCTTTACAATATATATATATCGCTAAACAGAGAAGAGTATTGAATGTACCAGGTACTGATAAGAAAACAAACAGATTTATCCTGGAGAGGGTTAAACCGGGCTGCTCCTTGGAGGCAAGAATTCTGGAGCTTCGTCTGACATACTTTGGACATGTTGTAAGGAAGGACAGGTCCTTGGAGAGGGACATCATGCTTGGGAGGGTGGAGGGACAGCGCAGGAGGAGAAGACCCTCTTATGAGGTGCATTGATTCAGTGACTGGGGTAATCGGGATGGGTGTGTCGGAGGCAGTGTGATTGGCACAGGATAGGGCAGGGTTTAGGGCTGTTGTACATAGGGTCGCTATGATAACAACAATAACCACCACCATACCATAAAAACAAAACACAAACCTCTTCTTTCTTTTTTTGGTTCTAAACAACATTCTCTGCATTATCTCATTCATTTTTGCTAGACGCCAGACAGAATGTAATAGAGTATTTACTATTCTTTGAAAACATCTGGCGCTTTTCTACCTCTATGAATATAATTATGACATTTTCTCTGACTAGAATGACCTTCCTCTTCATCCACTTACCAAAATCATGCTCTCTTTTCCATGATCAATTCAATCCCCTTCTTTCATAAATCTGCCCCAGTCTCCACAAATACATGTGATTTATTACTTTCTCCTCCACAATCCCATAATGAATAGTTTCTATTGCATAATTTTTTATCTGTCTCTCCTTCCTGAAATGTAATTTCCTCGTGATTAGGGAGACACATTTATTTATTAGCACATTTTCTGTTCTCATACCTGGCATGTGCACTGCGCTTTACATATGGTTCTTGTTATGTACCATCCCGTTATAACTGACCCATAGCTAACCCTTCAGCCTGTTTTCAGAGACACTAAATCAGAAGGGAAGAGATTGCCCTTTTTCGCCATGGAGCAGCTGCTGGATTCAAACAATGAGTCTTTGGTTTGGGAGTGCAACTTCTTACCATATATATATGGACATTGCATATGTCTTTATCTTTGGAACTCTGTTGGTATCATTCACACCAAGTTGCTCTGCTAACCAAAAGGCTGCTTGGCTCCAGCAATTCAGATAGGCCAGTCACTTAGAGAGAGAAAGGCAGTCTCCTGCAGTGATTTACAGTCTCAAAAACCTGAAGGAACGGTATATGTGTTGGAAGGGGCTCAAAGACAGTGAGTTCTTTATCTGTAAATGATAAGTGATGAAACAGACTAATATCAAAGCACTTATTGTGACTCAGCAGAAGCTTGTGGGTAGTTTCTTTTTCAAATATAGAGGATACAACATTAGTTTATAAGATTCTACAGACTTAAAAGAATCTTCTCATAATCTTTTCACAGAGAAACTCACACTGCTGCTTTTCTTTTTCCAATGCTTTGATATAGGTGTTTCAGATGACTTTGTGTCCCATATTCAGTTGGTAGACTGACAACCATTTTTTCTTCTCCCATAAGGATAAGTGTTCTGTCTTACGTAGAATATATTAAAGTTTTGAAATATGACCTATGTATTTGCTTTGGCACACCTGTTGTTTCTACATGCTATAGACTTGATATCGACTCTTAACAGCTCTATGCCTCTTAGCAACCCAATAGAATGAGACACTACTCAATCCTGTATCATACTCACAGTTGCTGCTATGTTTGAGTCCATATGGAACCTTACAAATAATGAGTCGTGAGTATTGGTGTGCATGAGGGTCCATTAAAACTTGTATTAATAGGTGATGGTCATGACAGGCCCAGTGGAAGTTTGTGTACCGGGCTCACCAAGGAACTCATACTTACCTATGCTTGGCATATGAAATTGGTAGAATCATGATCAATTAGAAAGAAAATATAATTTCCCAGAATAAGTAATATTAAGTTGAGCAGCCCCCTATTTTGAATATGTAGCTGTTTCCTAAAATATACACATTTCAAACAAATGTCTATTTTTCTGGCCAGTTGATTTCCAGAGACTTTTAAGGTAATGAGTAAAAATTTTATTTATTTAAGCTTAATGGATTATATAGAGGAATATGGTACTGTTTGTAATCTACTGCTATATTTCATAGGAAAAATTAATCCTACATCTCTATTTTCTATCATACTGAGAAAGGTAGAGGGTCATCTACGATGATTACCCTTAAGGAGACAGCTTGACATAGTGACATATGGATCCAAGCATTAGAGATCAAAAGGATGGTGCATGATACAGCAAGGTTCACGTCTGTTGTTCATAGGATTACAAGTAGTTATATCTGTTATACTAGCTATACTTGGCTCAGTGGCACCCAACAACAACCACCTTCTCTCTGTATATTCAAATCCACCATTGGCTCTACAGGAAAAAGGTACACAATCTCCTGTGAGATTTACAGTCTCAGAACACCAGTGGAAGGTCAGCTATGAGGAGATTCTGATTTGACAGCCATGAGAAAGAGAAAGATATTCTTCATGCAAAATATCATGCAAAATATCCATACAAAGAAGTAGCATCATTGAGTTAACTAGAATTACCATTACTGTTATCTCATCATTTTAAAAGGTTTTTAAAATTTTGTAATGGTTTGCATACAAAATTCATCTACATTGTTTATGAGAGTTTCTCTCTATATTTTTATTCATTGTTACACATTTTATCACCCCCCCCAGCTTACCCCACAATGCATCTCTTGTTCCAGATTGTTATCATATATATAATGCTTAATCATGTATTCCTTTTGGATAGTTCTTCCTCTCGTCTGTTCTAATTCATTATCTATCTACTCTTTCCCCATTCTCTCCCCAACACCCCTCATGTTTCTCCTATTTTAGAACAGTGGTATTATGCAGTATTTGCTCTTTTGTGACGAAGATATTTCACTTAGCAGGGTCACCCATTCTGTATATTTCATGACTTCTTTATTTTTCAATGCAGCATATTATTCCACTGTGTGAATATACTATGGCTTCTCTATCCATTTTTTTGTTGATTATCATTTTTAATTTATTTAATCTCTTTGCTATTGTGAATAATGCAGCCATAAACATAACTGTGCATACCTCGGAATAGTGATTCTGGTTTCTTTAGAGTATATCCCCAATAGTGGGGTTGCTGGGTTAAATGGTATTCTATTTCCAACTTTTTGAGAAAGCACCAGATCACCTTCCATAGTGTTAACATCAGTTTACACTTTCACTAGTAGTGAATAAGAGTTCCAATCTCTCCACGACCTCACCAGCATTTGTTGTTTGTTGCCATGTTGAACTTTGCTATTGTTACTGGGGTGAAATGATAGCTCATAGTTGTTTTGACCTGCACCTTTCTGATATAGCTAGGAACTTTGAACATTACTTCATGTGTTTATTTCCCATCTGAATGTCTTCTTTAGTGAAACATAAATTCATATCCTGTGCACATTTTGAGACTGTGTTGTTTATATTTTTCTTGTTGAGGTGTTAAATATTCTATACATTTTAGATCTGTGTCCCTTACCAGATATGCGATTGCCAAATATTTTTATCAGTCTGTAAATTTCTATTTTACACTGTTGATAAAGTTTTTTGAGATGTGTAGAGATTTGAATCTTAGAAGGTCCCATTCATCTATTTTGTTCTCTCCTGGTTGTTGTTGTTGTTATGTGCCGTCGAGTC
>NW_006399848.1:2482657-2484603 GCF_000299155.1 Elephantulus edwardii
TAAGCTGTGGATTAAGGCTTCTAGTGTTCTTCCTAGCTTTTCTCTGATGAATTTTATAGTCCTTGGTTTAACTTCTAGGTCCCTGGTCCACCTTGTGTTGGCTTTTGTGTATGGTATAAGGTGTGTGTCTTGCGTAAGTTTTCTGCAGATGGTTTTTTTATTTTGCCCACACCATTTGTTGAAGAGACTATCCTTTTCCCACTTAATTGATACTGTCTCCTTGTGAAAGATCAGCTGACCATAGGCACATAAGCTAATTTCTGGGTTTGAAAATTCGTCTATATTGTGTTTCATTTATATTCATTGTGCTTCACACATTCCTTCATTCACATTGTCTTTCATATGATCGTTCTTATGCATTGTGCTTCATAAAATTAATCACCACTGATCTCTGCCTACTATTATTCCATCTTTTCAGGTCCCCACTGGATCTTTTCTAATCCCTTTACACTCTCCCTTTACCCACCAAACTCTGTGACTCCATAATTTCACCCCTCCCCACCCTCATCTCAGCATTTTTTGATTGGCTGACCACATGATACTAGCTTACCTAGTAATCACCAAATCCCTACTTAGTGTAGAAAGAAACATAATACATAACAAATAATTTGGTCAAGTTTATATAGAAAATTAGAAAAAAAGATAGGAATATAGTTTGAACAACAAAGGAGCTTCTGAACACTTATCTATTCTTTGTTATTGTTGAACATTTCTTTAGGCAGTGAGTGTTTTATATTTGAAAAAAATAATCTGCATCAGGACTTTGATGCACCAAGTTTATTGTCTTTAATTAAAAATGTCATTATTTTTTGGTCTCATTCCATATCCCAAACTCTCAATCCCACTGCCACCTGGTTGATTCCAACTTACAAGTTTGACCCTTTATCATGTTTCCTAAGCTGTATTCCTTAACAGGAGGAGACTACCCATCACTGTGCTATCATGTTACTTCATCCGAATCACTGGAAAATAACAGAAGACCATGCTGTCATGTTTCATTACAATAGACATAGAGAGACACAGGCTTCTTAATGAAGTATAGAATATACAGTTGCTACATAACTATTATCTGTTGTTCTGAAAGCCAAAAGCACTGAGGGGAAGTTAATGTGGCTTTTGGATATCTGTGGTTGAATTTATTATGTTAAGGATGATTATGATATATTATTTTAATTATACAATCAGCGTAGGAAGCATTTGCTAGATGACCTTTCTCCTAGAAGACTTCAAATGTCACTTTTCTTAATTTAGAGGTCCCTTCTATCAGAAACAGCTCAACCATATCAAATGATATTATTTAGAAATCTTTATTAAACGCATCCTGGCATAATACTTTGAAGAAATGTTAACCATTCTATACTACTATACTAATTGGTTATAAATATTTCTTTGACTATATTTATTCTCTAAAGATCCAAGCTCAATGGTACAGTTTATTTTTTAAAAATGTTTTATGCTACAACATTAAGCTTTTCACAAGTGTCTTCAAATAACTTTTTCCAGGAAATCTGGTTTACATTTTTGCACATAAAATCCTCTGATGTATCTGTACTTAACTAGAAAGAGAATACAGCAAACAACCTAATAATCAAATAGTGACAGTGAATAGTGCCAACTGAATTCCTTTAGCTGTATGTTTGAATCCTGGGTCTGTTGGTATCTGGTGGATTCGAAGATTTTGACACTCTGTTTCACATACTCTGGATATGTTATCAGGAGGAGCCAGTTCTCAGAGGACATTATGCTTGGAAAGGTAGAGAGGGTCAGTACAGAAGAGGAAGACCCTGAATGAGATGCACTGACACAGTGTCTATGGGAATGGAGTTAGTTTGTCAGAGATGATGAGATTGGTTCAAGATAGGACAAAGTTCAAAGGTGTTGTTTGTAGGAACACTATGTGTCACAAATCAACTCAATGGCTCCTAACAACAACACAACAACAACAG
>NW_006399848.1:2484748-2498166 GCF_000299155.1 Elephantulus edwardii
TATATATATATTTTGTGTTTTATACATTCATGTACATTTTATTTTATATATATGTGCCTATTATCACCACATACTTTCAAGTCCTCCTTTAACATTTCCCATTCCTTCACCACATCCTCCACCCAGCAACCTCTGCTATCCCAAGGATTTTTTCTACCTTCCTGTTTTTCTGTCCTCTCCCCTTCAATACATATCTTTCTCAGTTATCCTCCTATTTTCATGATAGTGGTCTTATGCAGTATTTGTCCTTAGGTGACTGAGATATTTGCCTCTGCATAATGATCTCTAGACTCTCTCATATTAATAGTATTTTATGAAATCATTATTGATGCTATCTTTTTGTTAAGCTAAGTAAAGTGACTCAATGCTTAATTTTGAAATGTTAGCTCCACACTTTTCGTTCAGATCAATAAATTGAACTATAAGAAATTGTTGCTCTTGGATCACTTTTTACCTAACATGTGGCAAGTTCATATATTTGAGATAATAGTACTCTGTAGATGTCCATTGAAATTTAAAAAAGTTAAAAAAATAAAAAATTAAATAAAAAAATAACATGTTATTTGCATTTTAAAATACTGTGTGTTTATGACAGCCAGACGCTTTTCTAGGCATGTTACATAGATCAATAATTTTCTTTGTGACATCCTTATAAAATATGTATTGCCATTATTATATGCTGTCGCTTCATAATATCACTGACTCTCTGGCACGTTTTCAGAGGCTGTATGCTGCACAGAAGGAGATTACTGCTCTTTCTCTTGCACAATGTTTGGTAAATTTGAACTTCTTGCCTTTTGGCTGGCAGTATAACTCGTTACCACTAAGCCACCAGCGCTACCTTCACTGATTTTACAGGTGAAAAAAGAAATACAAATAGAAGTTATGCATCTTACCTAAAGGGAATATATATTTTCTATCTGTAGATAAAAATTTCCCTGAAAAAAATTAAAGACAGAAGGCTCTGTTGATACTATTTTAGAAAATTTACTTAAAAACACTTTATTATTTTTTTTTTTTTACCATCAGTACTTGGCAAAATTACCTACATCTATTTCTCTGTTTCTTTTTTATAATGAGAATGATATTATACCTATCTCATATGTACTGGGAAGAAGAAACTATTTCTAATCCAGTTAATTAATTTTATACCAGCTCTTTTAGATACAGAAAGAGCCACATTATCTCATATCAGTCCTATCAGCAATAAAGATAATATTTTGATCTCATAATTATCTTAGTATCAGTTTTGTTTCACAATGAATTCATAACTTAAGCATAGAAAATTATTTTTTCTTCTTCATACCTTTAAAAAAATTAGCTAACAGGACTATATACAAGAATGTATACAAAAGAATATAGAAAGATAATTAGTAAAACATGTATGAGGATCCAGGCAGGAGAGGGGGAGAGATGAGGGTGAGGATGATGTTGTTGTTGTTAGGTGTTATTGAGTTGAGTAGTTCTCATAGGTACGCTGCATGAACAGCATATGTAAACCTCATTCTATACTGTGCCATCTTCATACTTCCTGACACACTAGAGCCCATTGTGTCACCACATCAGTCCACCTGGTTGGGGGTCATCCTCTCCTTCACCAACCCTCCACCCTTTCCAGCATTATGTCCCTCTCCAAGGAATAGCTCCTTCTAACAACATGCTCAAAGTATGTGAGGCAGAGTCTCATCATCTTTGCCTCCAAAGAACACTCCTGCTGTGTCCTCTCCAAGACATATTTCTTTGTTCTTTTGGTGGATTATAGGATGCTCTCCAACACCACAGCTCAAAGGCATTAATTCTTCTTCTGTCATTCTTACTCATTGTCTAGCTTTCAAATGCATAACAAGTGTTCCAAAAGACCATGGCCTGAATCAGACACACCTTAGTTCTCAAACTGACATTGTTACTTCTCAATAATTTTCAGAGGTTCCTAACTGCAGACTTTGCTGGTGCAATGCATCTCCTTATTTCCTGATTGGTGATACCAAGGGTCTTAATAGTGGATCCAAATAAGCTGAAAATGTTGACAGCTTCAATCTCATCTCCATCATAATGTTGCCTATCAGTCCAATGGTAAGAATCTTTGTTTTCTTGAGTTTGAGATGCAATCCATATTGAAGGTTGCGTTCCTTAATCGTTTTGAACAAATGCTTCAAGTTCTCCTCACTTTCAGAAACCAAGGTGGTATCATCTGCATAATCTAGGTTATTGATGAGTCTCCCTCTGACCCTGATGCCACATTCCTCTTCATAAAGAACAGCTTCTAGAATAATTTGCTCAGCATACAGATTGAATAGGTATGAAGATAGAATACAACCCTGACACACTCTTAATTTTAAGCCATGCAGTGTTCCCCCCCTTCCCACGACAACCTCCTGGTCCATGTGAAGGTTTCACATGAGCACAATTATGTACTCTGAGAAGTCCATTCTTCTCAATATCAGCCACAATTTTTTATGATCCTCACAGTCAAATGTCTTTGCATAGTCAATAAAAAACAAATAGATATTCTTCTGGTATTCTCTCCTTTCAGCCAGGATCCATCTGATGTCAGCAGTGATATCCCTTGATGAAAGGTGTCACGACCTCTTGTAAATCCTGCTTGAAATTTTGGAACTTCCATATCTATGTGATATAGCTGTTTTTGAATGACCTTCAGCAGTATTTTGCTTGTATGTGATATTAGTGATATTGTTTGATAGTTTCCACATTCTATTGGATCATCTTTTTTTTTGAAATAGGAACAAATATGGACGTCTTCTAATCTGTTGGTCTGACAGCTGTCCTCCAAATTTCCTATCATAGATTGGTGAGCACATCTAAGGCTGCATCTGTTAATTGAAACAAGTCAATTGGTATCTCATCTTTCCTGGGGCCTTATTTTTCAACAATACCTTCAATCCACCTTCTACTTCATCCTTCATTACCACTGGATCCTTTTCACATGATACTTCCTGTAATTTTTCAGTGTCAGTCAATTCTTTTTGGTACAATGACTCTGAGTATTTCCTCCATCTTTTTTTTTTATGCTTTCTAGGTCATTCAATATATGTTTAACAATCTAATGCAAACTGATTGGTCATTTTTTATTTGATTAACAACATTTGTGGGCTGGAAGCCTCTTGTTTAAACTAATCAGGATCTGATGGGTAGACCTTTGTGATTAAAATTCTGTAGGGCTCTTGGACCTGAAGCTCTTAAGCCTGGTATGAAGACTGATTGGATATTAGAGTGAAAAACTAAATTGGCAGTTTGTCGTGTTTGGGGAGAACATTGTTCTAATTGTTACAGCACTTGTCTATCAGTTTGCTGTATTGAGTTACCTTGTGGATTACTGTGATACTTTAAATTGTGCCACTGATGTGTCAAATGCCTTATGGGTTACCCATGGTGGACAGTTTATAGTACAGTTCCCAGATTAGACAGACTAGGAAGCAGGATTGGCTATCCACTTCTTAAATAACAGTCTTTGAAAGCCTTATGAATCCTAGATGAATGCAGATAGTTATAGTAGTGAAATGGTAAAGCTCAAATTGGCCATCAGCTGAAAAGGGGAAAAACAATGACAAACATCATTTAGTAATTGGAATGTGGAATGTGCATAGTTTGAATGTTAGAAAACGGAAAATTGTTAAAATGAAATGGGTGAGGATGGGTGGGGGAAAATCATAGGGTTACAAAATTTGGTGGGTGGAGGGAGGGATGGTAAAGGAAATGGAAAATATTTGGCAGGGATTGGGAAGGACAGGATAATAGTGTGCATAGTTCATTGGTGATTAATTTTTTAAATCATAATGAATGGGAATGATTGTATGAAACACAATGTGAATGAAGAAAAGTGTGAAACACAATGTTTATGAACTTTGTAAGCAAACTAATAAAAAAAATTAAAAGTGCATACAGAGAGGATATAATAGGATACTTGGTAAATATTAAGCATTTATTATATTTACTATTATTAAATCTAACATGTTTAGCATATTTTTGCTTTAAAATTTCCCTATAATCTTATGTTTTAAGATTGCTACTGACTAGTTAAAAAAGTAAAATGATATATCAAATAACATCCTCTACAATTCAGGTCTTTTGCTTTTTTTTTAACTTGGAGTGATATTTATTAAACAATGAAACGGTGAGATTTAGCAATATTCCATATTTCATCTAATCTGAAATGTCATCAGTATTAGCATTTACATTTATTTTATATTCCATTCAGAAAGAAAAATAATTCTAATTAGTTTCAAGATGCTATAGATTAAAGACATATCACAATTTCAGGGGAAATAAATATGCAAAAATGTCTTAGAATTGATGAAATATGGTAATGAAATCAACAAGTCAATTTTTTCCCATTACTCATAAGTTTGAAAAGTTTGAGATAAAATCAGACATAGAGCAGGTAAGATGATTAATATTCTGAGTTACATTAATAATTTCACACACTTTCTTGGGAATACCAATAGGCTTCTATTTTTTCAAATGGGCTAATTTTCTGACAAGTATGAATAGTCCATCTGTTCTACAAAAGTGCATTACCATGAACTATGTGTAGGAAGTGAAATCAATGTTAATTTGCTAAATTTCAGTTATTATTCAAATTCTGTGTTTTCTAAGACTATTCAAATAAGAAGTTTAAAAAATATTTAAAGCATGAACTCATGGAGATATATGTGTATGTGTGTTTATACACACACTAGTGTATACTAAACTGTCTTTAAAAAGAGCATATAATCTTTTGATTGTTTATGAAAAGTACTTGATTTTTAGAAAATTATAATATTAAACACTACTATTCATTTTTACCTTGCCAAAATTTTTTTCCTCTTGAGTTCTTGTTAAAGGAAAGAGATTTTTAAGACATAAAAATGAATATATCCAATTTATGCAAAGTATCACAAGAAAACTTATTTTGGTAATGTCCATTCTGGTTTCAATTTTCCATTCCACTAAGTTAAGAAGAATTGGATATAAAGTCACTTAATTTGAGCTCTTTTAAAGTTTTTTTCTTCAAGTACTATTTTGTTGGAGCTCTAAATTCTATCAACTTTGATAAATTTCCGTAGTTGTAGAGGAGCTTTGGCCTGTTGTTCATAGGATTGCTATGAGTTGTGCTCGACTCGAAGACAATCAACAACTATATTTTGTTTTCTTTTATTACTAGATCAATGACGCATGTTGTTGTAGTTGTTATGTGCCATCGAGTCGCTTGTGAATCATAGCGACCCTATGTACAAGAGCCCTAAATGCCGTTCTATCCTGTGCCAACCTCGCCATCCATCTCAAACACACTCATTCCCAACACTCCACTCACAGAATCAATCCATCTCATCGAGGGTCTTCCTTTCCTGTGCTGTCCCTCCACTCTACCAAACATGATGTCCCTCTCCAAGGACCAGTCCCTCCTTGCAACATGCCCAAAGTATGTCAGACGAAGCTAGAATCCTTGACTCCAAGGAGCATTCTGGCTACACACTCTCCAGGGCAAACCTGTTTGTTCTCCTAGCAGTCCATGGTATATTCAACACTCTTCTCCAGCACCACAGCTCAAAGGCATCAATTTTCTTTCTATAATCCCTATTCACTGTCCAACTCTCCAATGCATATTACGTAATTGCAAAGATTATAGCCTGTATCAGGCGCACTTTAGTCTCCAGTCTGACATTGCTGCTCTTCAATGTTCTTGAGAGGTCTCTCACAGCTGACTTTCCCAATGCTATTTGTCTATTGATTTCCTGGCTGCTGTTACCAAGAGTATTGACTATGAAACCAAATAAACTAAAACTGTTAACTAAAATGTTAACTATCTCAATCTGTTCACCACCCGTACTGATGCTGCCAATTGGCCCAGTGGTGAGAATCTTTGTTTTCTTGATGTTGAGCTTCAATCCATAGTGAAGACTGCAGTCCTTGACTTTCTACAGCAAGCACTTCAGGTCCTCCTCAGTTTCAGCAAGCAGGGTGTATCACCTGCATAATGCAGGTTATGGATGATTCTTCCACCAATCCTCATGCCACATTCCTCCTTGTACAGCCCAGCTTCTTGGATGATCTGTTCTGCGTACAGATTGAATAGGTATGGAGACAAAATACAACCCTGATGGACCCCCTTCTTGATTTTGAACCATCTAGTGTCTCCCTGCTCTGTTCTGATGACTGCCTCTTGGTACAAGTATAGGTTTCATATTAGAACAATCAAATGTTCTGGGATTCTTTTCAGAGTTAGTCATAGCTTGTTGTGATCCACACAGTCAAAAACCTTTGCATAATCAATGAAACACATATAGACATTCTTCTGGTATTCTCTGCTTTTTGCCAAGATCCATCTAACATTAGCTGTAATATCCCTAGTACCATGACCTCTTCTAAATCCAGCCTGCACATCTGGCAGTTCTCTGTTGACATATTGTTCCAAACGTTTTTGGATAATTTTCAGCAGACTCTTGCTTGTATGTGATATCAATTATATTGTTTGATAATTTCCACACTCTGTTGGGTCACCTTTCTTTGGAATGGGAACAAATATCGATCTCTTCCAGTCAGTTGGTCAGCTGGCTGTCCTCCAGATTTCCTGTCACAACTTAGTGAGTACATCCAGGGCAACGTCTGTTTTTTGAAATAAATCAGTTGGTAGGCTGTCAACTCCTGGATGGACCCTTTTTTTTTTGCCAATTCCTTCAGAGCAACTTGAACTTCCTCCTTCATCACCATAGTCTCTTGCTCATATGTTATTCCATGTAATTCCTCTGTGTAAGTCAATTCCTTCTGATACAGTGTCTCTGTGTACTCCTTCCATATTCTTTTGATACTACCTGGATCATTTAACATTCTACCCAAACTGTCCTTAAGTATTGCCACCCATGGCTTGAATTTGTTTTTCAACTCCTTCAGCTTAAGAAACACTGAGCAAGTTCAGCCCTTTTGATTTTCTGACTCCAGCTCTCTGCACACGTCATTATAGTATCTTGTTTTGTCGTCCTGAGCTGCCTTTTGAAATTTTCTGTTCAGCTCTTTGATTTCTTGATTTCTTCCTTTAGCTTTGGCATCTCGGCGCTCTAATGCAATATTCAGAGTCTCATCTGACATCCATCTTGGTCTTTTCTTCTTTTTCAGCCTTTGTAATGATCTTTTGCATTCTTCATGGATGATTTTCTTGATATCCTCCCAGAGCTCATTTGGTCTATGCTCATTGGTGCTTAAGCCCTCAAACCTATTCCTGAGATGGTTTTGAAATTCGAGTGGGACAGAGT
This sequence comes from Elephantulus edwardii, assembly GCF_000299155.1. Classification (NCBI taxonomy): domain Eukaryota; kingdom Metazoa; phylum Chordata; class Mammalia; order Macroscelidea; family Macroscelididae; genus Elephantulus; species Elephantulus edwardii. The sequence continues at coordinate 2,491,996 of NW_006399848.1, forward strand.
TAAGGTCAAACCTTTGTTCCAGTGGACTTGATTTAATTTTCCTCAACTTCAGCTTGAACTTGTATATTAGTAGGTGGTGGTCTGTCTCACAATCAGCACCTGGCCTGGTTTTCACTGCTTATATTGAGCTTCTCCAGGGAGTCTTTCCACAAATGTAATTAATTTTATTCCTATGCATACCATCAGGTAAGATCCATGTGTATAGCCTGCATTTATGTTTCTTACAAAAGGTATTTGCAATGGATAAATCATTAAATGTGCAGAACTCTATCATTCTATCTCCAGCCTCATTTCTCTCACCGAGCCTGTGTTTTTCAGCTACTGGTCCTTCTTCCCTGTTTACAACTTTTGCATTCCAATCGCCCGTTATTATTAATGGATCTTGATTGCATGTTTGATCAATTTCTGACTGCAAAAGTTGGTAGAAATCTTCTATTTCCTCCTCTTTGGCTCTAGTTGTTGGTGCCTATATTTGAATTATAGTGGTATTCATTCACTGGACTTCCTTGTATGCATATAGATGTTATCCTGTCACTTACCACATTGTATTTCAGGATAGATCTAGAAATGACTTTTTAAATTATGAAAGCAAACCCATTTTTTCTTACCTTTTCATCTCCGGCATAGTAATTGTATGATCATCTGATTCAAAATGTCCCATGCCAAGCCTTTTCACTTCGCCAATACCTAGTATGTCAATATTTATGTGTTCCATTTCTTTCTTAACAATGTCCTATTTTCCTCCATTCATAGCTATGATTATTCATATGTTTCATTGATTCTTGTCCTTGCTGTACTTGTTTCTCCCTGTTGTACTTTTGATATTGTGAAATAAGAGTATAGGAGTGAGAGTCTTGATTTGAAAGATCTGGCCACCCCAAATTAAGCAATTAGATTAAAAAGTCAGCACATAAAAGGAAAAGATCAGCACAAGGTTAATTTTCAAACTGTTTATCAGTACTATACCAGGTGAGAAAAAAGCAAGAGTGATTTAGCATTTGCATAGTTTAGTCTGTTCGGCATGTTTTCTAACTAACATTGAAGTAGCAACAATTTGATCTTAAACAATCTTCTATCACATCAACTATATGTATTTGAAATATATTTTGTGACGTTATATGATGAACTTTCCTTGGAATGATAGTGAACAAATATATGTTTTCTATATTTTATATTATATATTTTAATATATATTATCATAGTATGTTTGCTTCCTAATAATTTTCTACCTTCAAGGTCAAGGACTAAATAGGTTATCTGGTTAACGGTTATTGGTTCCTTGAGAAATACAAGATTTATAGCACAATACAATATTAAGGAACTGTTTTTTTCATAATGTGGCAGGTTTTAAAAAGTGCATATTAAACTTCAGACTTTGAAACAAATTGTGATTTCTCAGTTTGGGTCTTACCCAAAGGAGAGTTTCAATATGGTTAATTAAGTACACATTTGGAACTTAACTCCTTCTGTAATCTCCTTGCTCCTTTTAGGCACCTTGCCCCTTGATTTATGTACCTTCTCTTTAGTAGAATTGTGACAATGATACTGCTTTGCTTACCTCCTAATGTTACAGAAATATATAGCATTGGTTAGAGCTACCAGTAAGCCATTTAGTGTAGCTTTGGATTCAGTTTCTAAATGGACATTACAGATCTAACCCTGGCCATTCACTTGCTCTTCTTTTGAGAAACTGATCTGATTAACAGTGCTACAATCTCAACAGCATTTGCTCAGAGTCAGAATTGCAGGGAGGGATTCTAGAGGGGTTGTTAAAGGGGAGCGTAATCTTCCTGGGTAGCTGCTACAGCTCCAACACCACTCACCAGCTTCTGATTCGAAGAGCTTACCTTTCATTTTTCTCACTTCAATACTAAGCTCTGCACAGCTGGCAAGTACAGAGCTGGCGTGAGGCAGGATCGCCAAAGCTTACTGCTAATCTAGTTCCACGATTAAAGCTTACTTCAGCATGGAAGAAAACCTGATTTGAAGCAAATGCTTAGCCTTGTTCTTCTTAGAGAAACAAATATTTGAACTCAACACATAAATTCTTTTAACTGCATAGGTACAGTTACAGATATAGATGAGATACATAGATACATATCTGTATACACAGATAATCTCCCAAGCACAGGAGATAACTGAGTTGTTACCAGGCCCATTTTTTTTTTTGTTTAGTAATAATATATAATAATGAGATCCTCTCAATCATGCTATTAGGAACCTAGCACATATAGATTATTCTGTGTCAATTTAAAAATATGATCGATAAATGTAAATGATTCCTCACATGGATTATTTTAGCACTCATAGTAAAGACTGAACTGTATTGGGAAAATCTGCAATCGGGGGCCTTTTTGAGTGCCAAAGAACAATGATATCAATCTAGGGACTAAGATGCACCTGATCCAAGTCATGGCTTTTGCAATTACTTGCTGTGCAGCAGAGGGCTGGACAATGACTAAGCATGATAGAAGAAGAATTGATGCCTTTGAGTTTTGGTGCTGGAGTATTGAATATACCATGGACTGCTGAGAGAACAAACAGGTTTGTCCTAGAGAGTGTGAAACCAGACTGCTTCGTGGAGGCTAGGATTTTGAAGCTCTGTCTGTCGTACTTTGGACATGTTTCAAGGAGGAATCAGTTCTTGATCATCCTGCTTGGGGAAGGGTGGAGGGACAACACAAGAGAGAAAGACCCTGGATGAGACAGATTGACTCAGTGACCGGGGTAATGGGAGTAGGTGTGTCAGAGAAGATTTGAAATTGGCTCAGGGTAGGGCATAGTTCAGAGCTATTGTACATAGGGTCATTATGAGTCAGAGTCTACTTGATGGCATGTAACAACAACAACAAGAGGAAAGAACATGTGCTTTGATATCATTGAAAAACAGAATTGAATTTCATCTTTGCTATTTGCTAGCTGTGTGAACATGGGTCAATTCTACCCTTCTCTGAGCTTCAGGTTGCTCATTTGTAAAAAAGGCAGCATAATATCACCTTGGAGGGCTGTTGTGAGGAGAAAGGGAAGGTGATTTTAAACACTTACAGGAGTCCCTGGAATATAATAGGTATTCAATTATTGTTCATTTTCCCTTGCCCAACTCCCTGAAGGTGTATTCAAAAGTCTGAGAATATAATTCTAAAAGTTTATATGAGGAAGCTATTTTTTAACTAGATTGTATTGTTAGTGGAGTCCAAACCTTTTTTCTTTTGATTTACCTCTTATAATTAATTATGCTTTTAATTTTGGGGCAGTTTTATTTCTATTTATGGTTTTGATGATCATATTCGTGCAGAGGACTCTTGGATACATCTATGTCCAGCGTTGCTATTCCTCTAGAATTCTAGGCCACCATTCCTAATAGCCCGGGAATATTCATGTTTGGTATTTGATTATATTGCTAGCACTTCTAACTAGGAGCCTCAAACTAGATAATAACATTTTTCCCCCCAAAGTTATTGCTGCTTTTCGTTGGTTTTGTTCCAGTTTAACTGGCTATACTGGGAAGGTTCCTTCTAGATTTATCACTAATATTCTACTAGTCACAAAATCCAGTGAAATATATCACTGATAGTCTTACATTTCTAGTCTATGTTCTCCATTGACTCTGCCTTCACCAGGTCTCAGAGTTCCTCATCTTATACCATAACTGTGAGAGTAGCTTGGATACATATTCCACAAGCATCAAATTTTCATCTTTCTACCTAACCTTCATTCTACTGTTAATAATGGGAAGAGCTCAGACAAATTCCCCAAGTTTAGGATGATACAAAATAATTATCCAAATTTAAGATTACAGCAAATAGTGGGTTAAGCTTAAGATGATAGCAAATAGTTGCCTATATTGTGTTGGACAATAATAACAATTGCTATGGTGGCCTAAGAGTAAGAAACTGCACTGCAACCCTGAAGGCATGCTGTTCAATTCCATCAGCTGCTCATTGGGAGAAGGATGGGGAATTTCTTTCTGTGCAATTTATTGACTCTGAAAAGCTGCTGGCTATGAGTCGGTTCCAACTTGATGGCATGCAACAACAGTGATTTAAGGTCCGTTAGCCTAATTGATTAGATTGCTATTCTAGGAACTCAAGACTTGTGATAAAGTCATCACAAAATTTAAAAAAACAAAGCTGAGAAATTACTTGGAGAATGCACCATCAGTAAGGTGATCTAATGATTGTCTAACTCAAACATCAAATATAGGATGTCTGATAGCCATCATGAGAATAGACATCATTGAACAAACAACTTTGACACCTAGCCAGTTTCCTCTGATATCCTTTCCACATACCTTTTCCCTTAGCTAGTCCTTTGGCCTCTTCCTTAAAAAGTCTTGCTTGATCCTGAGATGCTCCAAAATAGTCTTTAGGCATCCATGATCCTCACCACCAGGCCAATTGGCAGTATCACAATAGGTGGAGAACGGGAATCCCAGAACACTTGATTCTTCTCTACCTAGACCAAGAAACTGTTGTATGAACAGAGCAAAGGAATAATAATAATAATAATAATAATAATAATAAATAATGATGACGAGTACAACACTTCAGGGATTTATTATTTCTCTATACGTTTTCACCTTTTTTTGGAATAGGAATAGATACCGATCTCTTGCAGTTAGTTGGCTAGCTGGCCATCCTCCAGATTTCTTGGCACAACTTAGTGAGCACATCCAGAGCAGCATCTGCTGAAATATGTCACCTGGTATGCCGTCAACTCCTAGACCCTTGGTTTTTGCCTATTCTTTCAGAGCAACTTGAACTTCTTCCTTCATCACCACAGGCTCTTGCTCATATGTATTTCATTAAATTCTTCTGTGTCAGCCAATTCCTTCTGATACAGTAACTCTCTGTACTCCTTCCATCTTCTTTTAATGCTTCTTGAATCATTTAACTTCAGCATTCAATATGGATTGCATCTCTATATTAAAAAAACCCAAAGATCCTTAACACCATGCCAACTGGAAGTATCATGATGAATGGAGAAAAGACTGAGGTTATTACCAATTTCATCTTGCTCAGATCTATAACCAACACTCTTGGCACTATCAGTCAGGAAACCAAAAGACAAGTTACATTGGAAAATCCTGTTGTCAAGGACTTGTCTATAGTGCTAAAGAGCACTAATGTAAGCCTGGAGACTAAGGTGGACCTGATAAAAGCAACAGTCTCCATTGATTGTTATGCATCTGAGAGCTGGACAATGACTAAGAATGATGGAAGAATTGATGCTTTGAGCTGTTTTTCTGGAGATGAGTGTTGAGTCTACTATGGACTACCAAGAAAATACAAACTTTTCTGAAAAGAGTAAAACTAGTTTGCACCTTGTTGTTGTTGACTTCAAGTCAAGCACAACTCATAGGGTCCTTATGAACAAAAGGCCTGAAGCCCCTTACAACTATGGACATTTATCAAAGTTCAGAGGTAAGAATTTAAAAACTCTGTCTCATATATTTTGGGCGTATTACTGGAAGGGATCAGTCCTTAGAGAAGGACATCATGCTTGGAAGATTAGAGAGTCAGTGCAGAAGAGGAAGACCCCAGATAGGATGGACAGATACAGTGACTGTGGCAGTAGGTTCAAGTGTGTCAGAGACGGTGAGATTGGCTCAGGAGAGGGCAAGGTTCCAACATGTTTTTCTCAGGGTTGCTATGATTCATAGTTGACTTGATGGCACATAAGAACAACATCAGAGTTGTTCTAGTTTTTCTCTGATGAATTGTAGAGCCTTTGATTTTGCTAGGTTCCTGATTCACCTTGAGTTTGTTTTAGTTTAGGACTTCAGTTTTCTGCAGATGGTTTCCCAATTTTGTAAGTATCATGTTAAAGAAGCTGCTCTTTCCCCACTTAACTGGTCTAATCTCCTTGATAGTGATCAGTTGACCGTAGGTAGATGAGTTATTTCTGAGTTCTCAGTTCTATTCCATCGATCTATATATCTGTTGCTGTACCAGGAACTTCTCGTCTTGATATAATCTTACTCCAGCAACAACAGCAAAATTCAATAGGGCAGCAAATAGCACACAGCAAATACTGGTTAAGCAGCAGAGAGATTAGGACTCTCATTCACTGCTGGTGTTGTTGTTTTGTTGTTATGTGCCGTCGAGTCGCCTGCGACTCATAGCGACCCTATGTACAACAGCCCTAAACTCTGCTCTGTCCTGTGCCAAT
>NW_006399848.1:2500451-2511455 GCF_000299155.1 Elephantulus edwardii
GGAAGAATTCAAGATACTAAAGAGTTGAATAGAAGATTTCAAAAGGCAGCACGGGATGACAAAGCAAAATATTACAATGAAATGTGCAAGGAGTTGGAGTTGGAGTTCACTGCTGGTAGGAATGTAAAATGGTACAACAACTATGGAAAGTAGTCTGATGCATTCTCAAAAAGTTAGAAATAGAAATGCCATTTGACCCAGCTGTCTTACTACAGGGAATATGCCCTAAAGAAACCAGAGCTATGATGCAAACATATGCAAGCACACTCATGTATAGTACATTCTCACAGTAGAATTTTTTCATTGAAATTTTCATAGAAATTTTTTTATTGGAAAAAAAGAACCTGTAAAACATTAAACAACATAGATGAGGTTATGCTATATGAATATCTTAGTTACAAAAATATTACATAAGACTGATGTTATAAAACAGAATTGACATAGGGGTTAGGAGGAGAACAAGAAAAGAGTGGATAGATAATGAATACTGCACTAGAACAGATGAAGGAAAGTGATGTCTGAAAAGAAAGTATCATTAAACATTATATGTATTACATTTAACAGTCTGGAAGAAGATGTGAATTACAAAGTGAATTGAGAGAGAGGGAAGGGAGATAGCATGCATCAATGAATGAATGACAGCCCAAACTTTATGTCAAATTTCATTGAAATCACCATTAAAAAACCCACGCTGGAGAGATAAGAGTCTTTAGAACATCCAACTGCTTGAGATCAAAGAAGAACCATTTCCCCAAGAACACACTTCAGAGGCTAGGAAGGGATATGGTCAGGAGCGAGGGACGGACAGAAACAGGAAACACAATGGGAAGGTGGGATGGGTGATGTTACACATGGGAGATTATAAGGAAATGGCATTAAATAAAAGGTTGATCTGCTGAATGGAAAATTGCCTTGCTCTATAAATCTTCACTCAAATAACAATGGGTGGAAGGTAGTGGAAATATTAGGAAGCAAAGTATAATGATGTTTGGACAACATAGTAAGTGTAACTAATGTAACTTAACTAAGTATTACTTAAAATATTTACCACAGTTTAAAAAAATATGAATGTCCAACTTAATCTATACATACAAATAAAATAGATGTACAAAAGAATGCATCATTTGAATATAAAATTCACCAAACAAACAAACAAAAACAACAAAACATATTTTCAGGGAAAGCATGAGGTGGCTACTTCGTTATATACACTTTGCTGGTGGCTACAAAATCATCTGTGTCCTATTTTGTTCTTTTTACTTTTTGTACTTAGGTTAGGAAATAGTTAAAAGGCTTTCACACTTGTATCTTTGACTTGAAATATGTTTGAGCAGCTCCTTGAAATAAGATATGAATGCTACATCTGTCACAGAAGAAGAAAAGAAACCTTACATATGTGAATGATTGTAATCTTTGCCCTGGGCATGAGTCCCCCAGTGTGCCAGAAAAGGCTATAAATCCATGTGATATCCTTGACTGCTACATTTTACATCTAGGTCTCAAAGTTATTGAAAGATATGTAAAACTATGGACAGACAAGAAGTGGGTTGACTATACATCTGGGAAAGTTTTTAAGCATTGCTTATTCCAGACTGTTCATCTTGTGCTCATGAAATCTGGCAGTGTAGCACTTGAACTTGATGATGGGAGCTGAATAACTTCTGTGTGGTTGCAAATTTGCTCTCTTAGGAAATTTTTCATCTTTTGACTGTTGGGAAAAGCCTTTCACAATAACAGAATGTCTCATTTGAGATGGGAATTAGGAACAGTTCTTTTATCATTCTGAGTTTGAAACGAAATTTAATAAGAAGAGTGCTTAGATTTTAAGTGTCAAGTAGCAACATATTTTTCCGCATAAGCTAACTTTTAGCATTTAAAGGAGAAACTGATGCAACTTTTTTCTCCCAACTTAGAGAATTTAGGAAAAAAAATGATAAGGCCAGCTAACAAAAGTTTACTACTTCTGAAAAGTCACATGGTGAATAGTTCCAGAAAGGAGAGAAGAGTGGCCATGTTTCTCATATTCTCATGTTGCCAACGTAATTTTGGTTGAGGGAATCTATTTTTATAATTCAAATGTATAATTAAAGGAATAAAAGAAATTTTTATTAAATGTCTCTCATTAAGGATCCATGGCCATAAAAATTAAGATGGAAAATATGGGCTAAATTAACCACCACTTGGACTAAAGGGAGGAGTTCTGATTATACTGCAGTTAAAGTAGCTTGATTACTTAAATAAATATCAGTAGTTTGAACTTTCTGGCCTTTCCATGGAAGGTAAAAAAAAAAAAAAAGGGCAGTGGGAGATTTCTAGAAATCCCATGAGGTAGTACTTTGTCCTATAATGTTATTAGATTTCAGGTTTAGATTTTTTTTCTGAAGAGGGTAAAGATGGCTTCCAAGGTTGACTTAAATGAAAGGCTAAATCAAGAATTAGAGAGAAAAAGGATCAGAGGCAGAGCAAGTTCCCCTCCTGGTGGGTTCCCTGGCTAAAGAAGACTTTCCTGCCAGCCCCACGAGAGAGGCAGATCGAGCTCCCTTCTCAGTGGGCTCCTGAGCCTCAGCTAACTTTACCAAGAGACCAGAGATGAAGGACCAGAGGCAGAGTGAATTCTCCTCCAGGTAGTCAGTCTCTCCACCCAGGGGAACTTTCTTATCAGCCCTGAGATAGAGGCAGAAACAATTCCCTTCACAGTGAGCTCCCCAGCTGTAGCTAACTTTGTTATAGCACCAGAGAGCAAAGATCAAAAACAGGGTAAGTTCTCCTCTGGGTGAGCTTCTCAGACACAGTAAGCTTTCCACTCGCCCTTGGACCAGAGAGGAAAAATCAGTGGCAGAATGAGTTGCCTCCCCTTCCACGAAGTGTTGAGATCCCCAACTGAGGCAAGTCTTCTGTAAGCCCAGGGACTAAAGAGGTCTTTAGGCAACGTGAGCTGCCTTTCCTTCCTCTGGAGCAGTGAATACCTCAGTCAAGGTCACCAGACCCAGAATCTGATAGAACCCTCAGGCAGGAAAAACTCTACCAAAACAATGACACAGAATAAGCAGACTACCCCACATAAGACCAGAGAAAATATACTCCCCAAAAGTGATAATAATACAGAATCAATGAATTTCATGAAGGTGGAAAGACTGAACAAACTTCCAGCCACAGAATTCAAAAGAAAAATGGTCAAGTATTTTTAATGAATAAAAGAAAAACTCAAAGAATTGCAGGGATCTACAAGCAAAAGGCAAGAGTAATTTTAAAAAGATAAAGTAGATAAAGCCAATGAGGTATTAGAAACCCTAGAAAAATCAAGAAATAGCAGAATCCGAGAAGTTGTCAACATGTTGGGAGGACAGATGAGCATAATTTAAGATATGGGGCACAGAATCAACAAAACAGAGAGAGAGCCTTCAACACCGATCTGCTAGTCAAAAAAGCAGAATTGAAAAGAAAGGAAAATGAAGAAAGACTAAGAATAACCTGATACACCTTAAGAGGATAAAAGTCACTGAAAAAATTATAGAATAGCTACTAGAAGAAAACTTTCCAGTTATTTTTTATGAAGAATGAGGGAATATATATCTAAAAGAACTGAGCAAATCCCATATAGAACAGAGCGCCAAAAGAAAATCACCAAAGCATGTCATAGTCAAATTTGCCACAATCAAAGACAAGAAGAGAATTCTGAAAGCATCTAAGAAAAAGAAAAGAGTAACCTATCCACTTCCAAAATACCTTGCTTCCAGAAACCCTATGAACTTGGAGAAACAATCAAAGTTATACAAGTTTTCAGGTGTTTCATTCATAGGGTCGCTATGAGTCATCTATGACTTAATGGCACTTAACAACAACAACCTATAGAGGAGAGCAATTCTTTAAAGAGGATCTCTTGTGACCTACTCTTAAAAAGCTATACTGCCAACCTAAAGGTACACAGTTCAAATCAACCACCTGCTCTTTGGGTGAAAAATGGAGAAATATCCTCTCATGTGATTTACTGCCTTTGAAAACACATGGGAGCATCATTTCTGACTTGACAATATATAACAACAACAATAGCAACGGCAACAATCTTATAAATAAGATTAAGTACTAATATTTCAGGGGAAATCCTGTGAGCAAGAAGTGAGTAGAATGACATATACCAAAACCTTAAAAAGCATACTGTGAACAAAGAATATTGTACCCAGCAAAACTGTCAATCAAATATGATGAAGGAAGCAAGAAACTAAGGGAAGAAAAGCAGAAAATAAGGGAATTTGTGAAAATAAGACCAATGTTGCAAGGAATACTAAAGTAAGCCCTCACCACAGAGACACCACAGAAAGTGGATGAATCAAAGTACCAGCAAAACACAGAAAATAACCCAACAAAATGATAGCGATATAATATTGCCTCTCAGTAATGACACTGAATGTACATGGTTTAAATGCACCAGTGAAGAGAAAATGAGTAGCAGATTAGATAAGAAAACAAAACCCATTAATATTCTGTCTGTAAGAGACTTATCTGAAAAGTGAAGATAAAGACAGAGTAAAAAAACCACAGGATGATGGGGTGTGGGGGGGGGGCACCATACCAAGCAAATGGCAAATAGAAAAAAAGCAGTAGTAGAAAAATTAATTTTGATGAAACAGACCACAAGAAAAATCATCAAAAAGGGCAGAGAAGAACACTATATAATGCTTAAAGAGTCACTAGATCAAGAAGATATAACTATAATAAACATTTTGGTCAGCAGTATTGGGCTGGAGTCCAGTTTGGGAGTCATCTGCGGTTACTAGGTATTTTTACAATAATGGTCTCAGTCAGTATTTGTCCTTATGAGACTATACTAGTTCACTCAGAATAATGCTATCCAGCCTTTCCCAAGTTACATGGTATTTTTCAAAATTGTTGCTCCTGAGTGCTGCATAGTATTACATTGTGTGAATGTACCTCAATTTCTCAATCCATTCGGTTGCAGTTGGCCATTTGGGCTGTTTCCATGTTCTTGCGATGGTGAATAACGTTGCTATCAACATTGATCTAAAAATCTTCTTTTGTGTTTCAGTTCTAATTCCTAGTAGTGGAATAGCTAGATCATACGGAGTTTCTGTGTTCAACTTTTTGAGGAAATGCCAAACTGCCTTCCAGAGTGGTTGGAGCATTTTACAATCTTACCAACAGTGTATAAGAGTTCCCACCTCTCTACATCCTTTCCAAACTTTATTGCTTGCTTCCTTACTAAACCACTGCTGTTGGAGTGAGAGACTATGTTATTGTGGTTTTAATTACCATTTTTCTTACTGCCAGTGATGTCTTTTGACCACCTGAATGTCTTCCTCTGTCAAAAGTCTCTGTGCTCATCAAAACCTTTTTCCAACAGGGTGAAAAGAAAGCCTTCTGACTGGGAACAAACATTTGGAAAAACTATTTCAGACAAGTAACTTGAAAAAAAACCCTCATAACAAATGTTTATGGAATACTTCTGTGCCTCCAGAACATAAAGACTGATCATCCCGTTATAAAATGGGCTAAAACCCCTTACTGATTAAAACATTCACCAAAATAGGAATAGAAGGGAATGTCTACAACAGAGTGAAAAGTAGATACACAAAACCAAGACCCCAAATTGTTCTCAATGAAGAATGATTATAGGTATTCCCCTTGAGAACCAGAACTAGGCAAGGATATCCACTGTCACTACTATTCAATTTTGCATTGGAAGTCTTAGCAAAACCAAAAAAGCAAGAGAAGGAAATAAGATACATCCATTTTGACAAAGAGGAGGTAAAACTATATATGTAGATGATATGCTAGTGTACTTAGAAAATACTAAAATTTCAGCAAGAAAACTGTTGCACATAGTAGTAGATTAATTCAGCAAAGTAGCAGGATACAAACGCAATATACAAAAATCAGCTGGATTTCTCAACAGTAACAGAACATAGAAAAAGAAACTAAGACAGGCAATACCAATTATAATAATCAATTGCAAGATGAAATACTCAGAAACAAATCTAATTGTAGATACACAAGACCTATACAGAATAAATTATAAAACATTACTGCAAGAAACAAAGAGATACTTAGAGAAATGTAAGAAAATCCCATGCTCATCAATAGAATTAATATCATGAAAATGACAATTCTACCAAAAGCAATCTATAAGTTCAATGCAATCACAATACAGATACCGATTCTATTCTTCAATAAGATGGAAAAGATAATTTCCATTTTTTTTTCCTAGAGTGGAAGAGACCCCACATATGCAAAGCACTACTGAAAAAGTGAACAAAAGATAGGAGGCAGCACACTTCCTGACCTCAACTCCTACTAAACAGTTGTGGGGTCAAGAAAGCATGTTATTGCTACAGCAACAGACAAATAGATTAATGGAATAGAATTTGAGAATTCTTCAACAAATGGTACGAGTAAAATTAGAAAACCACGTGCATAAAATTGATGCAAGACTCTCACCTTATATCATAAAAACCAACTTGAGGTGGATCAGGAACCAAGGAGTAAAACCATAGACTATAAAATTAATTAGATAAGAATTAGGAACAGCTCTAGAACCCCTAATATACTACATTAACAGGCTTCCAAGCATAATAATTTAAAAAAAAAAAACCCAGGAGAGGATATAGATAAATGAGGCCTTAAAAAAAAATAAATAAAAAATTTTTTTAAAACCCAACAAAAAAAACCAAAAAACTGAAAAGCTCCACTAGGGTAAAAAGAAAACCCACATGCTGGGAAAAATATTTGGCAATGACATATCTGATAAGGAACTCACATTGAAAATTTATAGGACACTGTAGCACCTAAATAATAAAAGGTAAATAACCCAATCACAAAATGGGCAGAAGATATTAATAGAAACTTCCTCAAAGATATTCAGATGGCCAATAAGCACATGAAGAAATGTTCACAATATCTAGCTATCAGAGAGATGCAAGTCAAAACAACAATGAGGTATGATCTCATTCTAGCAACAGTAGCAAAGTTAAACAGGGAAGTAAGCCACAAATGCTGGCAAAGACATGGAGAGACTGGAACTCTTATTAACTGCTGGTGAGAATGTAAAATGATACAACCATTATGTAAGATAGTCTGGTGCTTTCTCAAAAAGTTAGAAACAGAAATACCATTTGACTCACTACTGGGAATATACCCTAAAGAAACGAGGGCCATGATGCAGACAGATGTATATATACCCATATTTCTGGAGCATTATTCATAGCAATGAAGACATGGAAGCAGCCCTAGTGTGTATCAACAAAATAATAGATAAAACACGGTGGTACAGTCACACAATGAAATATTATACAGCATTGAAAAACAGTGAACTTGAAAAATAACTCTACATGGTATAGGTAAATCTCTCTCAGTCCCTGAATAACTGCAACACACAGTGAAGGTCTGGGATTTCTTAAGCCAAAGAGAAAAAAATGTGAACCAGCCACATCCATGTACTCTGTCCTTGAATCTTCCTGACTGCAACACGTGGCGAAGGCCAAGAAGGAAGAGTTATAGACCAGTATGGTTTCTGGAGAACAAAAGCCACTTTGCTTTGGTACACCCCTTGGGCCAAAAGGGAGCATTGATATACAGGTTCCTTCACAGAAAGAACATTATCCTTCCTTGGGACATTATAAACTTAAAACAGCCCAACATCTACCATGAAAAGATTCATATGTCAAGAAAGCAACAGGCTGCATCAAACTTCATGGAAAAAAACAAAATTACCCTTATCTTAAAAAAAAAAATTCGTTCAGTGAAGACACCAGACACAGAGAACTAGAAGAAATGTTGATGCAAAGTATTTTGAACAACTACACAAAAACAATGGAAGTCATTAAGAAAGCTTATAGTCCAGAAACAAGGAGCCAGAAGAAATATATTGATGAGGTGTAACTAGAACAACTAGAAGAAAATGCAAAATATGGAAGAATTGAAACTATCAATGAAGAAGTACAAGGACTTAAAAAATCATCACAAGACAAAGAAGGTACAGGCAACATGATACTGGAAACAGCAGAAAAAAATGAAAATGAAATCTAGACTATAAAGACCAAAATGACAGAAGTGTCCAACACACTGGAGGGACAAAAATGAGAAAAAAAAAGAGATGGAACAGAGAGTCAATGAGTTGGAATACAAGAGTCTCAAGGGAAACACACTAGGAGAAAAAAAATCAGAGTTGAGACATAAATGAAGAAAATATTAGAATCATAAGGATGACATCAAAAGGAACAATATGCATTTGATTGGAATTTCAGAACATGAGAGGAACAGGAAAGTCAGTGAGATAATTGTGGAAGAGGTGACTCTTAGCGTCCCTAGGAACAACAGCTCTAAACCCTGCTCTATCCCTTCCCAATTTTATTGTCTCCAACACACCTATCCTCATTACTCCAGCTAATGAATCAATTCATCTCATCATTCAGTCCTTCACATAGAGATTCCAAAGGACAGCCAATGGACCATGTTGTTGTTGTTAAGTGTCGTTGAGTTGTAGGTGGCTCATAGCAACCCTGTGAATGAAAGTCCTCAACACTTGCATGACTTTCATCCTTTCTCCAGGTTCATAGGGTTTCCGGAGGCAAGCTATTTGCAGAAGTGGATGCCACTCCTGCTTCCAAGCTACAACAACAACAACAACAAGCACATCTAAGAAATAAGGAGAAAGACTCAAAATCAAATGCTGGAAGATAATATACTAATGAAACAGCATCCACTAAAATTCAAGAGTGGCAATATAAATCTCTGATAAAATAGACTTCAGATTGTAAACCACCATAAAAGATAAGGAAGGGAACTATATAATGATTAAAGGCACAATAGATCAAGAAGACATAACATTGGTCAGCATTTATGCACCAAATAATAGACCTGCAAGATACATAAAATAACAGTTAACAGACTTGAAGAAAGAAATAGATAGCACTTCAATAGTGGTAGGAGACTTCAACACACTACTGTCACCAAAGAATAGGTCAACTCAAAAGAAACTTGACGAAGATGCAGATCTAAACTATATAACCAGCCAACTTGACTTTTTGGATATATTGAGGATACTGCACCCAATTAAAACTCAGTTAACTTTTTTCTCAAGTACACGGTGCATTCTGGAGAATGGATAATATATTAGGATACAATGTAAGCCTCAACAAATTCAAATTTATTGAAATAATACAAAATGTCTTCTCAGACACAATACCAGAAAACTAGAAATTGATCACAGGAGGGAAAGCTTACAAAACCACTCATGTGCCAGCTAAATGATATCATGCTAGAACACAATTGGGTTATAAAAGAAATAAAGAATGAAATAAAAATTTCCTTGAAACAAATTAAAATGAAAATACAGCATACCAAAAACTCTGGTATGCAGCTAAGTCAGTCCTCATGGGGCAGTTAATAGCAATAGGCACATACATAAAAAAGAAAGAAGCAAAATTAATGATCCAACTCAACACTTCCATCAAATAGAAAAACAACAACAAGATGATTCCACAGCCTCTAGAAGAAAGGAAATTATAACAAGAGCTGAAATTAATGATATGGAATGCAGAAAAACAATTGAAACCATAAATAAGACCAGGAGCTGGTTTTTCGGAAGAGTCATTAAAATTGACAAACCATTGGCAAACTTAACAAAAGAAAAAACAGAGATGACACAATATAAAAAGAACAAATACTGTATAAGACTCCTGTTATACAATAGAATTGGATTGTCACAGCGGTTGAGGGGAGAACAGAAAAAGAGTGTATTGAAATGAACACTGCATTGGAACAGATGAAGGAAAGAACTGTCTGAAAGGAATGTATATTTAAGCATTATATGCATGACAATTAACAACCTGGAATCTGGAACATGAAGTGTGTTACAGATTGGGGGTGGGTAATAAGGAAAGGGTGGGAGGAAATTTTGCATCAACGAATAAATGAAAACCCAATTTTTCTATAAACTTTCTTTGAAATGAAAAAATATTAAAAATACTTAGATCAAGATTTCTAACTGGGTTTAGTCAATATGTTATTAAAATGGTAATATTTAGTTAATTCTTCAGGTATTAACATAAAATCATTATTCTTCTATATTACTAAAGAATATGCATATATTGCTATTTTTATTACTAAGTTTTAAGGCATTATCCATTGACTTTCTCATAAAGATTTGTACTTGTTCTATCAAATATCTTCACTACATAATTATTTATATACACATTTTTTACTCTCCCAGTTCCAATATATTTACATAATGCTTTTGATTAGATTAATAGTCATATTTTCCTTCCTAAACCTATGCAAATTATTGGGGAGAGGAGCTGTGTGATAATCTATGATTATTTTTTTCTTTGTTATTTGGAGTTAGTAATAATTTTTTCTCATTTATTTAAAAAATATGCTTATCCTTAATTCAACTACACATATTCCCCCGTACTAGTGATTGTATTACTTTTGCTTATGTTTTTTTTAAAGTGTTTATTATGAATTCAATTTTTAAGACTCTGTCAAGTATCTTAATTTGTTTTCAGCGTGTTCACTCACTACCATCAGGTATTTTATCATTATTATATGTTGAAAGTCTTTCAGAACATTCTCAACTTTTACATGTTCCCTACAGATACAGTTGAATTTTTGAGACTTTTGTGTCCAAAATATTTGTAAGTCTGCTGTTATACTTGATTAAAAATTTGGTAGAATACAGAATTCTAGGCCAAAGTTTTCCTCTATTTCAGAAAACATTGTTACATTATATTAAAAAATCTAGTCATGCTTTTATAAAATCTTAGGATATGTAATTTCTGAGACTTTTTATGATTTCTCCCTACCTTTTTACAAAAGCTTTTAGTATCTTCTTTTTGTCTGCAGTGTTCTAAATGTTTTATTGTCTCTTTAGTCCAGTATGTTGAGTACTGAGTTAGTCCTTAAAATATAGTCAGTCACATCTCCAGTTAGGGAAAGTTTAAAAAAAACTAAAACCCTTCCTTTAATGTTATAAATTTTAATTATTTCTAT